>NW_009935475.1:0-42235 GCF_000696875.1 Nestor notabilis | reverse complement strand
GAAGGAAGGGGTGGTGATGCCGTGGTGGAGGTGTGAGGGTGGGTTCGGGAGGGCTTTGTTGGGGGATGTCTTGGGGCGCTCATCAAGCTGGGTGGGAGTTGGTGCCTCAGTCTCTCTGCGGATTAAGAAGCCCCTGTGGTACCTCGGAAATGGAGTTTGAGAAGCTGGTGGGGCAGGGCTGCAGGAGATTAGGGTTTAAACCAGGGTGTGGGCTCGTCTGTAGCAGAATCAAAGTGCATACAAGAGTGTTAGTGTTGCAAATGCTACAAAGACTATTTAAGAATTAAAACAAGTAATTAATTTGGGGAACTGCATCCAGCTCTGGGGTCCCCAACACAAGAAGGATGTGGACCTGCTTGAGCGAGTCCAGAGGAAGCCATGAAGATGCTCAGAGGTCTGGAGCATCTCTCCTATGAAGATAAGCTGAGAGAGTTGGGCTTGTTCAGCTTGGAGAAGAGAAGGCTTTGAGGAGACCTTAGAGCAGCTTCCAGTGCCTAAAGAGGGGTGACAGGAAGTCTGGAGAGGGATTTTTACAAGGACATGTAGTGACGGGGCAAGGGGGAATGACTTTACATTGAAAGAGGGGAGATTTAGATTAGATATTAGGAAGAAACTCTTTACTGTGAGGGTGGTGAAACACTAGAAAAGGTTGCCCAGAGAAGCTGTGGCTGGCCAATCCCTGGCAGTGTTCAAGGCCAGGGTGGGGCTTTGCGCATCCTGGTCTAGTGGAAGGTGTCCCTGCCCATGGCAGGGTGTTGGAACTGAATGATCCTTTAAGGTCCCTTCCAAGCCAAACCATTCTATGGTTCTGGCTATTTGCAGGTGGTTCTTGGATTGTTCTAATGGTGGGGCTTAGGATCTGTGTTTGAAGAACCTGCACAACCTGTCTTTTATGTGGTTTCCCCCTTACCCATCCTGAGCATTGCCTCCGAGGGTAGGCACCGTTTGGGAAATCCTTTCCCTGGCCTGTGCATCACCATTGGGTGTTTAGTCTCATGTTTAGTCTTACGGTGTTGAGCCTAGCTTTTTCAATGTCTTGTCATAAGGCTTGGGTCAGTTGCAGAGTGACCTGTGCTAGGCTCTAGCCTCTCACCACCAGCCAATGAAGTTGGATTTAGTTATTTCTTCATGGCATAAGTGAGAGAGATCTAACTGATGGTATTGGTATAAGAGTGAGAAAGGGAGGCTCACTGATGGCTAGCAAAAAGCTCCCTTGATTTCAACTCTCTTAACTTTCCTTTTCTTCAGGAGAAGACTGATGTGGAGGGAACGCTGTTTGTTTACACAAGGTGAGGATCTACTGGTTCACATCTGCAAATGAAATCTGTGGATATGGAAAAGCTAGCTAGGATGGACCTTGGCTGCTTGAATGAAATATTCCTCTTTGTCAGGGGTGAAAAAAACCTGAAAGTGGCGTAAGAAAACGTGGGTAAGAAAACACTGGGGAGGAGCCATCGCCTTGTACTTAGATAAGACTTACAAATGTGATTTAAATCTCAATATGGGTAAACCATAGGAATCTGTTACATTGTTTTAAACAGGATGTAGCATTTGCAGTTGAAAAGGTGTCTGAACAAAAAGCAAATAGTGAAATAAATAATGATATTCCTTAAAGTAAGAGAATTGTAGTACTTTGAAGTATTGTGTTCCCTGCTTAGGGGACTTTAATACAGCTTGTGTCTGATTATTCTTTTTTCATGCATATTTAACCAAACATTCTGGATTATTTTAATGCTTTCTTTCAGCAGCAGCTCTGATTGTGGCTTTTCAAAGCACTGGTTATATCATTTATTCTAGTGTGTACATTAGATCTGTTGCAAAGCCTATCCTATGTTTGAGTTTTCAAGTTAGTGCCCCAGCAGTTCCCTGTGACTATTGTTAAAACCAGAAATAATACATTAAGCAGATCTTGCAGTAGCTGTGGGGGTGGGACACCAAAACAGAAACTTTCTTCTTCAATATTTATGTTGAAGATCTGGTAGGAGAACTGAGAAAGCAAGAGATTGTTTTGAGAAGGTAAGAGATATATGTGTGAAGTGACAGAGTTCAAGAGATCGTAAGCTTTGTGTGAAGTGAGAATGCTGGTTTTAATCTTTTGAGCTCTTTTGTACTGGCAGTGAAAATCATCATCAGTAATTTTTCTAAGCCGCTTTCAGGTAAGTGGAGACAAGATGCTGTTACATTTACCACCACAAGAGGAAAGATGCTGGCTGTTGTGCCAGCAGTAGGTGGAGGTGGCTAAAGAGCAGTAGTATTTCTCTGGTATGATGGTTTTAAAACTCCAGAGTTGACAGCATATAACCTGGCACTTCTAGCATCTGTGATCTTTCACTGTTCTTTCTGTTGCCTGGGGAAGTTTCCATTTACAGAAGAGATTGCTACCCTGACTGCCCTATAGGCAATGGTATGAAACAGATTGTGAGCTGTGAGTAATGTCATATGTTGCCATCCCCTTCAGTTTTAACTTTCATTTTCTGTGGCTTTGAACAAGGTCATAAAGTTCTGTGGAAAAGACATTGCCAACAGACCATAGTTTGGAGACTGCTAGCATTGCCTTTGTTGCTTCTCATTGTTGTTGTAACAATGGAAAGTAATGTGACCATTTTACTTGAGCTGAACTTTTTATTACCTATCTCATCTTTGCTGATTCTGAGGAATGGTCAAAAAAAAAAAAAAAAATCTCTAATTGTTATCCTGAGTATTAAAAAATATACTTGCTCTGGCCCATGACTGAATCGTTCTATTTGCTGGTTTTTACTTCAGTGAGAAACTACAGGGTAGGTGGTGGTTGGATAATGTGATGCTGATAGTCTGGGACAAAGCAGCTTTTTGTAACATCTTGCCTGTTCAGAAGTTGTAGGCCTTATAACTTGGAGTGAAAATTGGGCATGCAGATATGCTGTGACTAAATCACTTGGTATCAAATGGTAGTACTGGAGGTGTGGCATGCTCTCCATAGCTATTGTGAGACCAGTGGTGCTTCTGTTATTTCTGGTGCATAACGTAGGGTTTTGACATAATTAAAAGGACTGCACAAAACACTGCAAGAGTCTGTTGTTATTTCCTTGGCAACAAAACAAAATTATCTCTTTAGAAATAATTAAAAATGAAAAAAAAAAAGAGACAATTTTGGAGAACTATACAACAAAGCAATTCTATTAATTCCTTTTTTTCCTTGACTTTATGTGATTTCTACTTGATAATTTTCAGATCGGCTTCTCCGAGGCATGGTTTCACAATTATGAACAGACTGAGCATGGAAAATCGAACAGAGCCAATTACTAAAGACCTTGATTTGCAGCTGCAGGACCCTTTTCTACTGTACAGAAATGCCAGGTGTAAGTATGTGATATGTTGGGGTAAATACTAAAGGAGTCAGCACCTCTTCACAGTCTGTTCTTGGCTATGGCAGTCCAAATGATTAGACTGCAGCTTTCAAGGGCAGAAACTAGCTGGTTAACAGTTAGGATTGAAGGAATATGTTTTGCTTTTTGAGGTGCTGAAAGAGAAGAGTCGCTTGCTTGGTGCTTCCTAAAATGCAACTCTTCTAAAGAAAGTATCAGAATGTGCTTAACAGTAATCTCTTCAGTTAACTGACAAATAGAAGACTTTTATGGTCGTGTATGTGGTGGGCTTAGAGACTCACAGAAATATTGTGCGTGTTCTGAATATATCCTAGTCAGTGCTGGGAAGTATTACTGTAAAGCAGATCTACTAAGGGTTGGAGGAATATTTGTAGTCTTTTTTTTCTGCATAAGAATGGACAAACGCAGCAAATTCAAACCCTGTCTTCTGCTACAGCTCCAAAATACTGTCCTTGTGGCAAATTGGGAGGCAGATTACTTCTTAACTATGAGGGCTAATTCTTGACAACATCAGCGTTGAGCCTAATTTAAACCCTAATGAAAGACAAAGCTATTACTTTGGGCTCTCTGTTTATCTTGCATGATTATCTTTACACAAGAATTAGCAAGTGTCAGGCAAACTCAGAAATACGTGGCAGACATGAGAAAACTGTTCTTTTACATGCAGATATACATGCAGACTGTTACAATGTGCAATTATGTGAGAATGAGCGGTTATAAATACACAGTTTATATCCGTACTTGGAAGGAGAGCTGTAGTATGATCTATGCTTTGTGCTTGATGCATAAAAGCGGACTGCAAAAATGTTTTATGTAAACTGTGATGCAGAAGTGTTCCCTCTGGATGAAGTAAAAGCAGAGGAAATTTGTGGCATACAAAGCAGCCCAGTTTGATAATCTGCTAGACCTTTTTACTTCATAAACTAATTGGCAGTTGGAAAGCATATCAAGAGGGAATCCTGTTGTTCACGCACACTATGTGGTAGAAACAATAGAGAAATAAGATTTTAAATAACCTAAATGAAACTTCTATTTTTGCAAGTATTTGATAACCCTGACAAAAAATTGAAATTCCCGAAGAAACTGAAAAGAGATGCAGGCATCTCCAGGCTAACATAGACTAGACAAGGCATAAGGAATTTAAGTACCATGAGACCTATTTATCCCATCTGATTTTGAAGACTTTCCTATGTGTATGTAATATTTTTTTAATCTCATTTTGAAATTTCGTGAAGAGTTTATATATGTATAACTAATATCTACCTTTTGAAATCTGATCTATTAATTTTTCATTCGTGAGACAATTTGTATAAAGAGTAATTAGAATTTGTCATAACTCTATGCCGACATCAAGTAAGACAACCTTTGGTCTGATTACTACATGTTAACTGTAATTCATTTGATTTGTAGTTAGGAGAAAAACTGGGGGCTTTGAGGGGTGTATGCTGTTTGTTTTCAGGCAGCTATGAATTTTAGGCAGTGGGCTTATGTTCAAGTAAGTCATCCAGAGCTTTTTGGCTAGTTGTGCAACAGCAAAATGCAGACCCCTTCTTTTCTGGGTTTTTCTGTCTAGGCAGTGGTTCTTTTAGGGTAGTTAGTTAAAGGCTGAACTGTGTTTGCACCACATCAGGGCTTTCTCTGTTTCTCGCATTGCCCTGCCAGTGAGTAGGCTGGGGGTGCATAAGAATTTGGGAGGGGAAGCAGCTGGGACAGCTGATCCCAGCTGACACCAGGGAAACCCCAGACCATACGATATTGTGATCAGCAATAAAACAAGGGGGAAAAGGAGGAACAGGGATGTTTGGATATACAAGATTTGTCTTCCCAAATGACCATTACACATGAGGAATCCCTGCTTTCCTGGAAGTGGCTTAACATATGTCTGCAGATGGAAAGTACTGAATGAATTACTTATTTTGCTTTGCTTGTGTGCACAACTTTGCTTTACCTGTTAAACCATCTTTAGTCTCAAACCCACAAGTTTTCTTACTTTTGCACGTCTGATTCTCTTCCCATCTCACTGAGGGGAAGGGAGCAAGTGGCTGTGTGGAGCTGTGCTGCTGGCTGGGGTGAACCTGCAATACCTGCAATCTGCCAGTGGCAACAATAAAGTAACACCTTTCTTTCAATTTAGGATCTCTAAGCCACAAGATCTGATAGCTTCTTGACATTGTGGCGCTCTTTATAGCATCATTCATTTGAGTGCAACCACGAGAAAAGAAACAACAGGATCTCCAGTCAGTATACTCCCAGTTTTATAAAGTTACCTTCAGCCTGGATGTGTGGGTCTGATTTTTAGCTGTTTGATCTATCCATGGGTAAATCTGTATCTGTTACTTAATTGGAGAATTTTGGTGTATGAGAGAAGATGCGTGTTTGCTTTACTAAAAAAAATCCACTGTTTTAGGATTTCAGTTAGTATCAGGTGTGTTCCAGGTATGTGTTCCAGTGGTATGTTAACCCTACTTATTTATCTTCTAAATACTCTTACAAAGGCTTGATCATTAGTTCTTCAAGAAATCTGAAGATCATGCTACTTCAAAAGGAAAAACTGTTGTTTTCTCAGATTTTCATGGTAATATCTATGTTTGCAGAGCAAACTGGCATTACAGATCCATGGAAGAAAAGTTATTTACCAACTCATTTGACTTTTCCAAGTTTTCTTTAGGTCCCTACAGATTGTTCATGTGGTGATTTCTCTGCCGAGATGCAGATACCTCTACCCCTTTCTTCCTTACTGTGTATTTCAAAGCCTTTGCTACCTAAAACAAAGGAACCTCCTCAACATTAAGTATCTGTTTTCACTCAGGTCTCACCTAAACACAATTCTGAATATCAGTCTTGGATTTACTATATGAATGCTTTCTTTGTGTTTTGCTTTATTATACAACTTGTTTTTATAATTTTTGCAAAACTAAGGCTTCAAGCTTCTTCCTTATTAAATGGAGTCTTCATCCAAAACTGGGGTCTTTTACACCCTAATCTTATTATATTTTTATCTCTTGCTTCCAGATACTAATGAGGAGTACTCAGTGATAGCTGTTTACTTGGCAAAACAATGGACGGTTTGGCAGTAGTACTTAACAGGATCTGGAAACAAGCTATCTTCTGTTTGACTTGGTTACTTCACGCTATTTTATACGTATCTTCTTATTAGATACAACAAAACTATCATAGTTTCCTCTGTGTTTCTAATTGGGATAGTTGCTTTCCCATATAATGGGACTTATGTTTTGTGTTTGTGACAATGTGAATTTCAGAAAAATACAAAAGCAAGCATTTGGAACAATAAAGAAGTCCTGGCCGGTGTTTTGTTTCTTCTAATATCCTGAGTGTTTGTTGAAACCAACTTAATTTCAGTACAGCTGAATATCTATGGCTGGCTGTATCACACAGTCTAAAATAAATGTTCTTGCTCTTGGCAGGAAAAGGTGGTACTTGTGTACAAGAAGTCTGCCAACATTTTGTCATGTTATAGCTATTATTTTGTAAAGATTGCTTTGCATCCAGTGTATGATGACAATGGAAAAAGCCTTCCAAAATTGTACACGATAAATACAAGTTTTATGAATACTTAAAATTATTTTTTTCCCTTTTTGCTTTATTGGTTTTTGTATTTCTTCTATTGTTCCATATGATCTTGGTCATGTAAAGTTGAAATACTGTCTAAACACCGTGTTGCAGACACTTACAGTCTAATCCCGGGTCTTTTCAGGCTGGATTTGGGATCCATGCCAGTTAATGTTTGCACTGATCCACTATTTCATGGATAAGTTTAGTTTGGGAAATCTGTTAGGCTAGAACTAGGGCTATTCATTTCAAAGCCAGGAGGGAAGCTCAAATTACAGTTTTGAAAGCCAGCAGAAATCCTTGTCCACCAAGAAGCAGAAGGTTTATAGATCAAATAGGTGTTTTCACTGTGACCTTTAAACTTACGTAGTTATCTGCAATTTTAGACACTTTCTTTCTGCGAGCAAGACAGTAGTTCTGTTTCTGTTTAGATCATCTAACAATTTTAAGGGTTTAAAAAAATTCCTGAGTTTTATATTTGAGTAACCTTAACTACATAATTACTACTTTTTTCCTTAATCTTTGGTGATATTTATTGTGGAAACTAACGTGTAGAACCAGTTGCTTAAGACTTGATGTGATTAATATGACATAGTTCAGAAGAAAGGCTTAACTGTAAATTACTGGTTAAACTAAATTCATTTTCTGTCTATCAGAACCCTGAAAATTTGATGTTGTTTTCCTATATTTCCACACTGCAAAAATGTTCAGTAGATCAGATGGTATGGAGAGGGAAGTTTGCCATCTGTCTAAAGTAGCAGCTTGAGTTTTGGGGGTTCAAGGGGGGTTTGTAGGTGGTGGTTGGTTGTTTGCTTTTTTTTCCCTGTAGGTCAGAATTACTTATGCATGAAAATTTCTCCAAATGGTGTACATTTTTCTCAAACTATTATTTTTCATTCTTAAATTCTATGTTACAGTATTCTAGAGCCCTCTCAAATAGAACAACTTCCCTTCTTGGAGACTGATTGTGGCTCATTTCAGTTCACCCTTCTCAGTAAATACATCCTGATAAAAACTAAATGGGCAACAAGTGCCCCACTTCTGTAGGCATTTCTGGAGACCCATTGACCCTGCAAGTAGTGTTTCTCTTGTAAAGGATGTCTTAATTTGAAGGCTATTAGAAGTTTACTTCTGAAGGGAAAGCAGGAGACAACAGTAATAGAATTCAAGTGATATGTAAAAATGTCATGAGAAACAATCTTCTTTTGGATATTAGTGGTTTTTTTTATCCTGAAATGTTTGTAGTCTATTCTACGTTATGTATTCTGTGATTCAATATTTGAAATCTCTTCTTTCTTCTGAAATGTGTTTTTATTTGAGAATTAAATCAGCCTTTGGTGGTTAAATTTGCATATATATTTAGATTTTCATGTTGACCAGTGAACAACTACTTCCTCAATTGTTTCTATTGAGACAGACAAAATAGATATTCCAGGCTTTGTTTTTATGATGTAATAGAGTTTCTGTTTGGTTTTTGGTGTTAGGTCAGATTAAAATGTAGAGCCTTATTTATTAGCCTCCTACCTGCCAACACATAGTATCTAATCCAATAACAAAAAAAACCCCAACAGGATGAACGTAGTAAATTGAAATGGGTATTTAATCATTTATTCCTCAAATGCTCATTGGTCTTGAATTTTGAAACAGATATCTTTAAATATTTTCAATTTCATTCAATTCATATTCTTTTTCTCTAAATTCAATGGTCTGCTGATTCAGAAATGCTACATGGCTTTCTGTTGCTGCTTCATTAAGCAAAACACAATGTTTTTGTCACAGCTGAATAACTTAAAAACAGTTGTTCTGAGGTTAAGTTTGATCGCAGAATAATTATTCTGGCCTTCTAGAGCCTGCGGGTTTTGTAAAAGAAAATACTTCTGTAGTTTAAAATTCTGAAAAATGTTTGTCTGTTTGTACCGAAAGTGGAAGCTCAAACTACAGAAATTCAAAGTAATTTTGGCAGAAGGACCTTGCCCTTGTTAGAGGTATGTTCTTCTTAGCTGGTTGTTTGCTAAACAGATTTGGCTAAAGCTTTTTTTTAAACGCATGCCTGGACTGACTACTGCCATTTGTTCAGAATAGGAATGCTTGTGGTTTACCTGAGGTTCTGTCCTTGTTGTCTCGGACAAAAAAGAGACACTTTTGTCTCAGGGAAATAAACAAATAGTTCCTCCTTCTTCCCATTCCACTTTCTGTCCTCTAATCAGCATTATAAAAATTCATCAGGCATCCAGCAAGACAGAGCAGCAGCAGAGGTCACGGTTATCTTCCCTGGGTGTTATTGACCTCAAAGTGAAACCTCAGTTTTGCTGAGAGCATTGGAATGCTAACACTGTTAAGCATAGATATTGTTTTCCCTTTTTAAATTTAAAAGGAACATATACAGACTGAAAATACATTAACATTGTAGTAAGAGTTGATTCTAAACCCAAAAAATTAAGGTTGCAGCATTAGTTTTGTCCTGTGGCATGCATTTATTTGTTTTAGAAACCTGTTTTACCATTTGTCTCCAACTATTTTGTAGTTGGTCATGTGCTAATTTTCTTGAGAAGCAAATAAATAAGAGCGGGAAGAAACTTGCCTGTCAGATGCATAGTGACAGTAATTTTATTTTATTTTTAATGTGAGATGCTGTCTAGTGCTCAGTTTACTGACTTCCCTGTACTCAGGAATCATCTGTTCCTAAACCAGTTTATAAAAGCATATATAAGAGCATTACTAATTTCCTATTACATTTCCCATATCGTTTACTCCCTTTGTGGGCTGTACTTCAATCTGCTGATGTGCTAAGAAGATGGTAAAAATTGCTTTGGAATATGAAGAAATATAATAAATTACCCCTTGGAAATGGTAGATATTAATTTACATTTTTATAAATAAAAAGATAAAATAGGTACCTTTATAGATTAAGATTTTTGTGCTTTGTCTCATTTTTATTTTCAAGGATGCCTAAAAGTCTTCAGTGCTTACCTGTTGAAATATAAATATATAACTTGATGGCATAACTAAATGCTATTTTGGAGTTGAGTGTGGATGGACATGCAACAGTGCTGATTCAAGGCAGGTGAATCTTAAGATTGGGGATCATGATCTTGCTGTCTAATGGTTAGCTGGCTTGCTGTTCTGGAGTTTATGCCTGGTTTTGAAATATGTGTCTAAACTCTGCTTGAGTCTATGGAAGCAGAAGTGGATTTTTAACATAGTGATAGGGACAGGATAATTTGTTTAAAGTAGTATGCAAATTACTTAAAATATATATTAACTGAAAAAGTTCCATAGAATATACTTTTCTGTGGTAAATTGTAGTTGATCATAATTTCTTCTCTTAGCTCTCTATCTTCCTGAGGCTAGCCCTGTTTTGAGGAGAAGGTTAGAATAAATGACCTGCAAAGGCCCCAGCCAATAAACTAAATTATTAATGTTATTCTAGAATTAGCTGGTATTGGTTAATTCTACTTAGGTCATTTGGGATTTCTTTTTTGTCAGTGTGTGTGTGTTTATTGTGAAGAGTAAATGTAGTTCTGTGATTTAGGATTTTAGGGTTCAAATGAAAAAACAAACCAAACATAAAACAGAAGGAGAACTGTAACATCCCTTTTTTGTTTGTTTTTTGTAAGGCAAAATTGTTTGGACTACTAAGTATTTCTAAATTTATTTTTTACAGGGTTACCTTATTATTTATATTTTCCTTTAAACTAAATAAGATGAATGTTTTCAGTGGAAATTGTACATGCCAGTTGTGAAGGCCTTAAGATTAAGATACAAGTTTTGATAGGTAAAACTTAGGTCCCTTGCCACCCCACCTAGTTCAGCACAGATATTTCTATTCAGACTTCCCTGTAAGGACATTTTTGTTGTTTCTTCTTCCCTGAGGATTTGGTAGTTGCATAAGTCTTTGACTGAGCAAAGGAGACAATTTAGAATGCTTTGCATTTGTAAAGTACTTTTTTGCAACTGCAACTGTGATGACTGCAGGCACCTTTTTGCTCTAATGGTGTGTTTCTGCTGTGTGAAGAAGGAGATAAAAAAAAACCCAACAAACTGCAGTAATCCTAGCATGCATTTTCAATTTTGTGGAATGGTGGAGTCCAATCTGAAAGTCAGAGAAACTATATGTTATGTGAGAAGAAACAGGCTAAGGAGCTAAGATAAGAAAGCTATGTAGGTTTTTTTTGATGGCTGGTAATTATTTTGTGTGTGGAGGAACTCTATCCCTGGCTGGGCAAACAGATTGGTAGCGAAAGTATATGGAATAGAATTAAAAGCATGTATCAAGCATCCTGCAGTTGTGGATGTGTTTCTGTATTGAATAGAAGGAGCAGAATACTGCATATATCTGCTAGATACAGTCTTTGTTTCCCATTTATGGATGTCAGCATATAAGCAACATATTAGCTTTCCTGGACGTTTACTGCTGAGAGTGTACTGCCAGTGCTGGGAATTCCGGACATCTTTTCAAGATAACGTAGGCATATAATGCAGTAAAGCTCAAGAGTTCAAGTTGGAACAGATAATTACTTATTTATTTTTTTTTTAAATTTAAAAATTTTCATGTGACTACCTGTATACCCTCTACTTCATACACACTTCCTGGTTTAGCATAAAATGGTAGCTGTTTCCAGGTCAATGTAAATATGCCTGCATATTTCTTCTGCAAATGAAAATATTACAGAGCTAGTTGGTTTTTAGAAATCTCTTGTGTAACCCTGTTTTCAGATTAGTCCCTTCACACACACACAGATGCATTTAATGTTTTGAGCTTATGTGTGTTTTAAACTTCTCAGGCTTTTTGTCTATAAAAACCCCTTTTTCTTTCTTGTTCCTTATACTTACATGCCTCTTTTTTTTTTCACCTTTTCTCTCTCGTATCAAAGTGAAGTGGGAAGGTGATGTTCATTGGATGCTCAAAAGAATATATTACCAAGAGAAGCCATCGATCTACTTAACTCCACAGATTTGAGGCTTACCTAAATCCTGTGGTAGTGGAATCACACACACAGGACTTCACAGTACATTATCCACAACTATTACTATAAATTATTAGTGTAGGTTCGTATATTATACAGACTGTTGTATTTAAATAGAAAAGGAATAGTTATCCCAGCTGGTAGATACCAATACAGTTTGCATGCACACAACTGGGTAGTGTTGTCTTACCTCCGGGCTTGATGTAGAAGCAGTTAAGCTGAGTTTCATGCACCAGCTTCCCCTTATACTTCGTTTCAGGTTCCGCTGGCTGGTGGCTGGGTAGCGGGTGATACGCTTGTCGAACAAAGGCTTGAAACATTTTAAAATTCCAAGGAGAGTTGAAAGAGCTGAACCTGAGTGTATTTTCTGTATATAGTAAAGGTAAATTCCTTTTGGTCAGTTGTTTCTTACTTCAGAGTTACTTTATGAAAAAGCCTTGTACAGAAGTTAAAACCTTAAGGTTGCTTTAAAGTACTGACAACTTGGTCTTTTAATCTAGATTCTGTTTTCTAGCTCTTTGAAACCTCTGCAGTATCTCTTGCATTATCCTTCCTTTCCTTGCTCTTTGCTCCTAATCCTTTTCTTGTCCTCTGTGCCTTATGCTCAGTTGGAGCCTTCTCCTCCCCGTGTGGTTTTTCAGGAAAACTTGGATTGAGAAGTGAAGATAATGGGCGCCATCCACCCGTCAGCTCATCACCTCACCGAGCCATGACGATCTCTGGTTTCTGTATATCAGCACAGACTTCTCTGATAATATCCTCTTGTGCTTGAAAAAAATAGGTTTGTCTAGTAGGGGATGGACTTCACTCCTGACATAGCCAGAAAACTTCTCATGGAATGTGAGCTTGCTTACTTGCACTCTTTTATATGTGTGTGTATATAAAAATATTTGTAACCTTCTCTCAAATCATGGAAGATAAATATGTGAGCAAGTGTATCCCACAGCGCATATACAAACTGCTCACTTCTGTCTAGTATTGATTTAATACAAGCTCTTGAGAGCTTCATCAGCTCTCTCTTCGTCAAAACAAGCCTTAAATCGGCAGTAAACAATACTTCTCAATTATGGGAGGAAAAAAGAAAGAAACCCTTCTCAAGTATAAGATAGCATACCCTTTAAAGGACAAGGAATGTGTTCTATACAGGAACACGGTGCAACTGCTCCAGTGGAATTCCACTAAGGCTGCAAATGCAGTGTTGCTTTTTTGTTTTAACTGGCGTACAAACTCTTAACAGTATTGGGCTTAATATTTGCTGTCTGCTTTGCTCTAATGGTTGCAGCTGCAGCCCAGTTGTTGGTTTTGCAATGCAGAGCTTGCTTTAATAAAATTTAATGAAATGTAAAGTCTTCATATCGTAACATATTGCTTAAGTCAATCTTAAAAAAAGAAAAAGTGGGTTTTACCTGCTAGCTTTGCTATTTTAGACGTACATACTCTTAGGTCTGTTGGAGCCTGTTTCAGTAATCCTTTTGCCTAGCAGAGGTATTATTTATATGAATAAAACCAGCCAGAGATCCTGTAGCCAGGGTGAAAAAAATGTAAGTGATGTAAGACACATGCTTCAGGTCAGAAGTCAACAATAAAGGGACTAGGAAGATTCTTCCCGTGAATCATCTGGTGCTGGTCATTGTCTTAGACAGGATATGGACTTTTAGTTTGATGAGCTCCACCAATTCTTTTGTCTCTGTCAAACAAACTGCCTTCCTGTAAAATTTCAGTATTATTTGCTTTACAACATACAGTATCAAATCTTCTACACAGGAATGTGTAGCATCTCTCAATGAAAAGGTTAATGAAAATTCTTAATAATTACAAAAGGAGAGAAATAACATCGGATTTTTATATAAGGTATCGTATGCCTTCCTGCAATACTTTGCTGCTTTTTTGTTATTGTTGTCATCTCTTTTCTGTTTTTATTCTGGTTTCTCTCACATGAATATTTTGTACATCCTCTCTCTCAAACAGAAAACAAAGTAGGGGTTAAAATTTGCACTGAGAGAGTTAAATGCTGGAGGAGGGGATAGACTGAAGCACCAGAAGATGATTGCGGATATGTTTTATTCCTAAAGGATTTCACGTAAACTAGTAAAGTACCACTGACTTCTGAAGCAAAATGAAATACTCACTTTTACTTTTTGTATGAAAATAATACAACTGTTGTAATGAATATTGCTTGATTCAAAATTTCAAATTTTTATTTAATTTAAATGTATCTCTATATTCAGGAATTTGAAATTGCAGGGTACCTGTTATAAAATGTCTAGCAGCTAATATAAAGTGAATTTGATAAATATAGGGGGATTTTTTCTGTTGGACTACAGGTTTAAAACAAGGAAGTGCTTGCTGCTTAAATTGCATTTTCTTGGTGACAAACTTGATTTTGGGAATACATTCTGTTTCTCTCTCTATACATATACCTGCATGGAATGTCTTGTGTGCAAGAAGGCAGAAAAGTCAGTGAACTGCTAATGTTTGTCGTAATCTTAAAACTAACTGCAGCAGTTACAATAAATTTTTAAATGATACACAAACATGTTAAAAAAGAATTACAGCAATCAAAAGAAAAAAGCAGTTCAAAGAGGTGGTATTTGTATCTTCATGACAGAAATTACCAAGTTGCAACTTTCACAAGAAAAAAAGAGGATCATAAAGTATTAATAAAATGTATAAAATATGTTCTAAGATGAAATGTAATGGTCCTTCGGGTTTCAAGCATGTGAAAATGCAGTGGACGTATGTGAAGGATAAAGGGTCCAAGGTGTAACCAGCTACTGAGACTTAGCTTGTGAGCACAGCATGAACCTACCCAGAACTGGAGTAAACCTATTGCTGTTTGCCTGTCATTACGTGAGAACAGTGGAAATCACTTCTGTGCATGTGAATTTGTATTGTGTCATTAAAAGTTGTACGTCAGAATTTCCAAAGGCAGCTCTACAGATAAGCAGGTGTTGTTGAAGGCAATGTAGCAGCTGACTGTAAGACAAGGAACGGCTACAGAATAGCAGAGAAGAACTTTTTAATGTGTTGCCTATAACATGTTGACAGGCTGTGGCAAATCAGTAAAAACAAAACATAAGATATGCTGTAAATATGAAATTAAACGTTTGAAATTTAGGAGGGGTAGTTGACTTTACCTTTGCCTGTTTCTGTGTGAATGTTTTTATTCTTTTTCTAGCAATTTCAGACATAGAGATGGTTTAGGGAAAATGAAGAAATTGCCTGCCTCTGAAAAGATGGCATGTACAGAGTGTACAAATGGAAAAATACAAAATTGATTTTTTAAATTCTGTTAATCTTATGGTATTACTTAGCTGTTACTTGTTACAAGAACAAGTGTATATATGCAAACAACTTAGACTTTTGTTAAGAACTTAGTCCAGATCTGCAAATATATTTCCATTACTTAGGATCTGAAGGTATGCAGTGAAGAAATAAGAGATGAGATCACAACAGTCAGAATTAGAAACATCATCTATAGTTAAGGTTGCTTATTTTTCTTTTCGAAGCCCTTTTTGAAGGTGTTCATAATTTTGTGGGAATTAAACCATTTAGGGTGACAGCTCATCAGAGTGATTATAGTAAAAAATCGAGTTTCAGGAATAAATAAAATACCATGCTATTAATACCTATTTGAGGTTAAGATATTCTTCCTTCTTTTTCTCCTTCTTTTCTATTGTCATGGTTTAACCCCAGCTACCAACTAAGCACCATGCAACCACTCACTCACTCCCCCCACCCACTCTCCAGTGGGATGGGAAGGAGAATTGCGAAAATGTAAATATCTGTAGGTTGAGATAAGAACAGTTTAATAATTAAAATAAAGTACAATGTAATAGTAAGATTACTACAGTACAGTTGCTCACCACCCATGATGCAGCCCCTCCCCGGGCAGTTAATCAGTCCCTCTCAGCTAACTCCTTGCAGTTCATATATTGGGCTTGATGTGCTGTGGTATGGAATATCCCTTGGGCTAGTTCAGGTCAGCTGTTGTGGCTGTGCTCTCCTGTCCCAGGTTCTTGTTCCCATCCTCACTGGCACAGCATGGGAAACTGGAAGTCCTTGACTTAGGGCAGGCACTACTTAGCAACAACTGAAACATTGGTGTGTTATCAGCATTATTCTCAGATCAAAGCTGAAACACAGCACTGTATGAGGTACTAGGAAGAAAATAAAATATCCCAGCTGAAATCAGGGCATTCATTTTACTGAAAAATCAGTAGAGTTTGGAAAAGAATTTGACCTTGAACTTGATTATAGCTCTGGAATTAGAGATGTACTTGGGCCTTTGGTAGGTGTCTCAGAGATGCATTTTAAAAATCATTGGGAAGATATTCCTAGATTTTACTAAATTATAAATGAAAACCATGATGTTTAAATCTGATGAGTCCTCTATCAACCATGTATGCCACATACAGTAGAGCAGACTTTATTCTTACAGATCTAGAAGCCCAGATACTCCACAAAAACCGTAACAGAAGTCACAAGAAACATAACAGAAGCTGCTGCTTTTCTTAAACTAGTAGAAGGCAAGATGGAAATAAAAGGGCTGGAAATTGAGAAAATGAAGGCAACTCTTCTTCCTATTCTTTCAAATGAAAGCAAACTTTTTTTTTTGCCTCTAGGTTGGAAAGATAGTGCTGTCACCTTCTTGAGTGAGGAGAGTTCTCATTGATTAGGTACAATGTGATGTGCACAGAATCAAGCAAAGAGCGTGGTTTCTGGTTTAACCTCTTCCACTTGTGATAGTGTTAAGTTAATACAAGATTCTCTGCTAACAGAGGTTTTGAATACATATTTAGCCTAGATTTGTGTAATGGCATTTTTGTAATATGTTCAGATGATTCCTGTAGATCAGGGCCTGGCCTCATTTCAGTGCATTGAAGATACGTTTTGTGGTTTGCTGTAGAAAGAAGAGAATATAGAGAAAGCTAACAGAGCTGATAGTTTCAGATGTTGAGGAGTTATGTGTCTGTCCCACTGAGCCATTCTCTGATAGAATTTCTTTCACAGGAAGAATGTTATTGTTGACTCAGTATATGTGGATTTAATTTTTAGCCTTGCTGCAGACTTCTTCACTTACCTTTCTAACGTCATTGTCTATCATTCTTCTATATATTTTTCTTTCACCCACCATTTATTTTTCTTAGTACCTCTTCACTTGGCTTTTACGCTCCTTGAGTTAGACTATTTAATCATTTCCATTACAAAGGCAGTGGAGCTGCAGTCTGACATGGCCATTTCAGAAATCTATTGTGAAATAGTAATGAGAACCACTTGTTATTTAAGAACAACTTAGAAATAATAACAATAAAAGATTTATTAAGAACAACTTGTTATTTCAGAAATTGATAGTCTAGCATCTACAGACTTCCTGCCATAATTTCAGTGTCATGCATCATCATGGTTTAAAAATTATTTGGAACTGATGATGCAACGTCAGGCGATGTGACTGGAAAACCAGTGGTGGGCGGGGGGAAAATAAATGCACTAAAATCCAGATGGATCATAACATAGATGCTATTCCTGTGTCGTGACTAAAAATTTCTTGTAGCATCAACAGAATGCGATTTTAAGGGAAATCTGGCAAATTCAGTTTGCCTTCAGGCTCTTTTCCAAAAACTAAAGAACCTGCTGATGGACTTTTACATCTGCTGAGCTTTATGGAAATAAATGCATCAATGGGCTTTAAAGTTCCCTACAGTACTGACATAATGTTAGCTTTGAGGCTTTTAAAGGGGCATTCCAGCGAGGCAATCTTGTTTATGTCTGCTAGAGAATTGATGTTTTTTTCATAAAGAATTTCTCATAAATTTTGATTAAAAATCTGCCTGAAGTCAGGCTATCACAGTAGAGCCACAGACATGATTTAATAAACAATCCACCATCTCTGAGTTGTCCCTTTTTTGCCTTATGAAATCAAATGATTTCATGACTCTATCTGGAAGTCTGCAACACAACTGTCATGACTGGTAGAAGATGGCAAGGATATTTCAGGCTCCATCCTATTCACAAAAAAAAATGTTTCTTGTGATGATTTTTAAGACATAGTGATTTTTAAGGCACAATTAAACAGATGATGGTGGGGAACTTTCTCTTGACTTTGGAAGTATTGCCAATCATTGCACACTGTCAAACCATTCACTTTTGGGGAAAGGGGTTTTGACGGGCTTTAGCATTTTATTGGGGGTTTTGTTGTACATTTTCTTATTATTTTGGGAAAGCTGCTTGAACAGTTCCCTCCTCAGTTGAATTTGACTGGTCAAGCTGAAAAACAGCTTTTTCACTCTCCATGTATGATCATCAGTTTGCATTAAGATGCAGAGGATTCTTTTCCCTTTAATAACTGGCTTTTTTTCCTGCTTGATCATAGAATCTTAGAATGGTTTGTCATACATAATGTTTTAAACATTTAAAATAATGGAAATACAAAGTTATCCTTTTCCCTATCTATATTAAAAGTTCCCCAAGTAAGTAGGTCAGGAGCCTTATCAACTTTTAAATGAAAGAACCAAGTGTTTGATTATTTAAACTGTTGGTTTTTTTCAGCAGCTTTTTAGGAATATAAGTTAAGCTTATATCAAAATACAGCTTTTTTGTTGCTTTAAAAACTCTTGCCTTGCTTCAGTTTCTTTGCATTTTATTGCCTGGGACATCATAAAAAATGGGTTCCCCTCTGAGAACTTCCCAAAATAACAGGATACATCTGAGCTGGATTTCCATGATTTAAAACAAATAAGCTTTTTTTATATATAATTTGTATTGTACTGCTTTACACAATGTAGAGAAGCAAGAGACCTGAATGTTCCAGTCCTGATGATGAGCTACATCACTATCAACATAGCAGTATAATAGGAAATTTAATATTCTTCTTGTGTTTTGTTTTTAGATGTCTAAACAGCTAAGCAAAATGTTGTGTTTGAAAGAACTTTAAGGCTCCTAAACTAGCAAAATCCAAAATTAAGGCTGCTTGTGCAATCTCTCTTTTTTGCTTATGGAATTTTAAATTATGTTATCATCTTCTTTTGTAATAAGGACTTTGCTTCAGTTATCAAATAGTCTGAATGGCATTCATGTTAAGAGCAGCCACTCAGTATTTCTGTTTTTTCATCGTTACTGATATATGGGACTGTTGCTTTGTTATATGCCACTTAAGTTCTGCACTAGGGACAGAACTGTTAATTGCTTTTTTTTGTTGTTGTTTTCTGTGATACTAATCAGTATAATAACTGATAAATCATGAATAAGATGAACTGTGGTACCTTGCTCAGATTAGAACTGTTATTCTTCCCATTTTACAAATTGGGATCCTAGGGCATAGTAGTCACAATTGCAGAGATCAAATAAATGCAGGATGTCTGATTTTAATTACTCGGACCTAATTTTTCCAACATCATTCGTATGTTCAAAACCACTTCATATGGACTTCAGTTGGGGTTATAAGTACCTGGTGGTTTTGCAGGTTATGCATTCAAATCTTAGACTGAAGTTTAGGGCCTCAAATCTAACACTGGGAAATGTAACATACACAGTCAGTGACAGCCACTTAAGATGACATTTAACAACTTATGTATCATTGCATAATATCTCTGGGGCAGTGTCAGAGATGGAATTCAGCTTGCCAAGATAGCGTGCAGCTGCCTTAGCTGCAGGGTTTTTATATCATCTTTCCTTTGTTGCAGTCCTCTCTTGCTTTACACTGTAGAGCAGGATGTAGACCATCAACAGGCAGGTCTCCTTTACTATTGGAGATGAGCAAAGGGGAAGGAACATCACATGCCTGTATCATAATTGTAACGATTGTATCAGGGACAAAGGAATCACATCTGCACTGGAGTAGAAGACCACAAAATCAATATGGCATGCTTTAATTCATGTTTTAAGTTAAGAACTCATAGATGAAAAATTATCGTTGTGAATATAACCTACTTTGGTTCTTTTTCCAGTAGGTCCTGCAGAATGGAAGCTGCAATATCTAAAAGTACTAGGAAAAGAAATGAAAGCTTTGATAGTTTGCTGAATAGTCAAACATTACAGCAGGCAGAAAAGATGACCAAATAAAGGTTTCTGGCTACATCGTAAGATGTTTGTAGAGAAACTGCTGTTTAATATAGCCAAGTGTGGATATATGTATTAATGAGCAGGAATCTAGGCCACACATAGGGAATAAAGTTCCTTAAGAAGCATGATATCAAGAATAAAACATTAAAATTGAAGAATAATTTTATTTATTTGTTTATTTTTAATACCAGTGAGTGTAAAACAGTATCTAGGTACAGGGAGTCTCTTGTCAGTAGTTATGATATTGCTGCATTTATTTTTACCATGGTTAAATACTGTAGGCAGTCTGTGGAGCAATAGCTTTAAAATAATGTGTTACAGGTACACAGTACCCAAGACTTTGATAGTGGAAATGTGTATCCAGAAGACAAAAATCTAATAGCTGGAAATTGAAGGTAGACAAATTAAGAGTAAAATAAATAATCCTAGAGAAATGCCTTCCCTTTTAACAGGATACTTAATGTGAATTATGAAAGTTGATAAGAAATTCATCATCATCATAATAAATAAAAGTTTCAGATTTTGAGAGCATAAAAATTGTCATCTATAATTCTGGTAGATAGCAGCTGTCAGCTTCTGCTTATAAATAGTATCGAGTGCTCTCATGTTTGTGAGGACAGGAGAAATCTGTAGCCAAAAAAATGAAAATTGTAAGGGAGAAGCTGTAGAATTGGCTCTGAAGTCACGATTTAAAACTTAAATAGTATACTTCCTGAAATTCATTTACTGAGCTGTATTAAAGGAGCTTCACAGATTTTGTTAATTTTTTTCAGTTTTTATTTATGAGTAACAGACCTTTTTCAAGTTCTAAGCATTCTAAAGACTGATATCCCTTAATATTAGATTATTTAAGTAATTTATTTAGCTTATTCCCATTCAGTATTAATTGTATCTTGTTGATTTGATAGCTGCATTATATCCTTCTAGTTTTGTGTAATCTTGTTAACAACATCATGACATTGGTGCCTTATTTTTTTTTCTTTAATGTGATTGATTCATTACTAAATCTCATTTTGTTTCGTAAATGATTTTGGAGCTATTGAAAGTGTATGAATAGCCATGTACCATCTTGTCAGTATTAATGTAGCTGCCCTTATTGGGCTTTTGTTAGATGCTTTTTGTGTAACTGGCTCACTTGGTTAGCAGAAGATACTTCACTTTGATTTGTTTTTCCTTCTGTTTTTTACAATAATCTGTTCTTGAATAACTGTATAGCTGAAGCTGGGCCTAAAAGTGCCTTAATATTTCCTCTTTTGTGCAGCAGCAGAAGTACTTGCTTTGTGCATCTGTTGTATAGTGAATCAGTTGTGCCTCCGCTGAATCATGATTCATTTTTAACATGTGAACATTTTAGTGAAATTACCACTCTACAGATGATACTTAGATCAGGATTTCCTTTTTGTCAAACAGTCTGATAGAGATGGAAGGCGGATAACAGTGATCTGTTTAGATTTAATCCTGATAAGACATGCAGTGTTTTCATGCTGGTGAAATCTTGTAGTGAAATTTGTACTGTATGTCTGTGTAGTTTTTATTAGTGGAGAGCATGCCAGGTTCCTAGCTTGCCAATTACAGTTTCTAGTCATCTTAGGTTATTTTGCTGGTCCTGGGATCTTATGTATTGTCATACACATTTTTTATTTTTTTTTTCCATTTTGTGTACATCATTAATCAAGAAAATGGCCATTCATACACATTTTTTCTACTATTATTTACAATTCTGTTTCCTTAAATATGGCAGAATATACTGCTGTAGTATGAATGTATTATGTATGAATGTATTATGCCATAGTTCTCCATGTGATGAGCATGTTAGTGTATTTTGGATACCTGGTTATTTCAAATTTTCGTCAAGTTACTGCCTTCTCACTGGTACCTCATTCTCCCATGCATGAAGGAGCTTGGGGTACACTGTGATTATTTCTCAGCGTATTTTGGAAGTGTTCATCTGTTTTGGACAGATGGGAGAAGTATGGAAGGAAGAAGAGGAGAACTGTCCATTTCTGAAAGATTTTATTCCTGAATGGCTGAGCTGTAAGCTCAAGAGAATATTGGGTTTTGGTCTTCGCTTGCTTTCAGTTGTGCTTCCTAGTCTGATTGAAAGTATCATTTAACTGAGGTGAGAAAGCAAGTGTGTGTAGGTGATTTGAAGCTGAGTTAACATGCAGGCTAAAGGTCTCTGCAATGTCATGACTTAAAGCTTCAGGTGTAATATATTGTTGGATGGTGGTTTGGTCTGGTGGGACAGGCAGTAATTAGTGTCCTCGTTCTGTGATCTGAAATGGGTGTGCATTTGTTTGAATTGTATTTCAAAATATTAGCTATAGTGCTGTAAAAGCTGAAATGGTGCTTTATACTGATAACCAGACAGTTTACTTGTGTTTGTCACTGAGTTAAGAGAAACTAGCTTGCTCCTGCTGTTGATTCCAGTCCTTCAACTTCTAATGGCCAGAGGCACTGCAGTATTTTCGTGAGACTGTCAGTTTTCAAAATGATTAGATATTCATAAATAGTCTGTGACATGTCAGATCAATTGGCCAAAAGGTGAAGCTGTTCAACCCATCTTGCATATTGGTGATGCCACCAGCTGTGACAGACATTAAAAAAAAAAGAAAGAGAAGATGGAGCAGATGGTCAAAGTTTCATCAATATTTTTCTGCACTTGAGATTCTTTTATAATAAAGAAGAACCTTGATTAAAACAAATCTGACTTGTCTGGGCTTTTCAGCCTGCTTGCTGTGTTGTTGCATTGAAGACTACTGAGTTACAGTTTTCAAATGTGTTCCATCACAAGGATCTGTAGTTTTGCGTAATAGGTTGGTGCTTTGGAACCTTGTGAATTGTTCATATGCTTTTGTGCAGGTTTGCATTTTATTATTGGATGCTTACTGGGATGTGTTAGAATATTAATGTCTAATTTAAATGCATGTTTTAATATTAATATCTGTGTTACAAAACTGAGACTCTGCAGTTCAGATCAGCCGTTATGTTGCACATTTGTAGAATCACTGTTGCGTATTGTTGCTTGCCTTTTTTTAGGTGAATGATAGAAGTTATCATCACACTTTTCAAAAGTTAATCATAAAAAGGACTACCTATTTTAAAAGTTATTTATTGTATGTCTGCAGAACAGCTATTGGTTTGTGGATTTTTTAGGCTTTTCACCAATATGCTGTATTAATCAGCTGAACCATTTTTAGCTATATAGAAGATAACACGTGGCTGCAAATCTGAGGGGGAATGGCAATAAGTATTACATTTGTGTCTTGTGAACAGCTGTACATTTGTTTTCTTTCCAAACATCAACAAAGGAAACTTATACTTCATATGCCACGGTTTTGGTTCTGTGGAATTGAAGAAGTGGTTGGTTTTGGATTCTGCTAATATAAGGAAATACTACATCATCAGGGTCAGTGCTGCAATTGTTTTTAAACAGGTACTCAATCCATTTATGCCCGTTTAAAATCAAACATAGTAGGGGCTAGATTCTAAGACATATTAGCAATTGACATTTCTTAGTAAGGTTAAGGTAAAACTCTTTCCTGCAGCATGGGAGAAAGGGGAAGGGGAAAGAAATGGGGCAGCTACGTGTTAGGTACCATGTCATGTAAAGGGAACATGGATGTTACACAAGGTGATAGAGAGGGGAAGATCCATGTTAACCTTTTAAGTGCTTCTCCCTTCCTCTTTGCACAGCAGATTTGTGCCTGAGGTTAAAACTAGGACAGTTACCCTGACAAATGCAGATGGATTGTTTTGAAATTGTGTTGTAGATTTATTCCCAGGCTGTTTTACCAGAGCTATGTAATGTGGTTGAGAATGGAAAAAATCTCCCTCTTTGTGATGACTGTGGAACCTGCACTAACTACAGTTCCATCATGGCAGTTACCATAATGATGGTTTCATTAGCAGTGTGTACGTTTGAGAATCTTGAACTACTAGTAAATTTAAATCCGTCATGGCTGGGCAAAGCTGCAGGCACTTACTTTAGTGGAGGTCTGAACTTAGATATAGATTTTCTATGCTGGGGCTGGCTACAGATAATTACTTCTTTGGTGGTGAAAATAATGAGCAACATTACAGGAAACCTACAGGGAGTTCATGCTATAACAACTTTGATAATATATAAGATAGATCTGAACATTGCTGAAAACTAAACAGATCTTGCTTCCTTACGTATGCATGCAACGCTACCTGCACTATACTAGCTACTGGAGTCTAATGGATATGATATGACAACTGAAAAAAATGAGACAACAAAAGGTTTTAAAGGAAAAAACCTTGGGTTTAGTGTTCTGAAGAAAAGGATCAAATACCTCTGCCTTAATTGAAGGTTCAAGAGCCTGTAATTTACATCCTTAGAGATATGCCCTTGATTATTTTTGATTTTGGAGGATCTGAGGTGTCATTCTTGTGTTTATAGATGGGGAAAACATAAATAAATTTTAAAATTCCTTTACAGGTCACTTTTAAATATCTACCAGGTAGAATTGCTGTTTGAGAAGATGCTCATAGTTTGTGTTTGATGTGCATTTACAGTGTCCATATATGGGATTTGGTTTTATGATAAGGAAGAATGCCAAAGAATTGCAGAGCTCATGAAAAAGTAAGTGATGGGTCAACAAGACATTTTGTGCTTTTTGTATGTATGTATTTCTGTACATACGTGCACATTATATTGCTGGGATGATCATACCTTTCTACTTTAAAGCTGTATTTATAGAATTTGTTGCAAATAAGGTTATCACACCTGCATTTTGTATAAACAGAAATGTCACTATATTGCAATACTTTTTCATAATTGGCTGTGCAGCTTTCCAGCTACATCAGACAGTAACAGTTCATCTGATTTATTTCCTGATGACTCAGAGATCTGTTTTGAAGAATTGTATTCTTTGGGGGTTTAATATATTCTTTGTGTTTGGGGAGTTTTTCAATGTTGCTGTTACCTTTTTTTGATTATATCAATGTAAATGTGGGCTATCATGAAGGCATACTGTAATAATACAATTCTGTGGGGTTTATCCTGTTTCTACATCATGGTTAAATTCCTGCTTCTTCATTTCTTACCAATATGTACAAAATTCACTTTGTCTTTCGAATATAAAGCAAGACTTTAATTAGCTTCGAATTCATTACTTTTATGTACATAACATTATTTTCTACATGTTATATAATCTTTAATTTTGCAGTCAAGTTGGAGATTAAAATTTCAAACAGAACTGTATTTTAATCTCATGATGTCATGGATTTTTTTTTTTTCTCACTGCTTTCTTTATGTGTCCAGGATAGACAGGACTCATTCTTCTGCTCTACCCTCTGGTTGGCCTAATGATGGGCTCATTTGCAATCATCCTTTTTTAATTACTATATTCTGCAGGTTTTTGTGTTTATTTGGAGGAGGAAGGAGCTGAAGTCTTCTTGCAGATTTTATCAATATACGCAGTGTAAATTTTTTAGAGCTATAGTATAGAGGATATGGTAAAGGGGCCCAATAGGAACAGGCAGAGATTGGATATACCGGTTGCCTGCACTATGTAGGGTTGAACATATCATCATGTTACAGTTCTTTTAAGTGACAGGAGGAGCGACGATGTAGAACCAGGTCTTTGTCATCCCAAGAAAAGCCATGGGAGGTGGATACAGTCAAGCTGACAGCATTGGGTACTAACAGAGTGCGATGTAAAGTCACTGTCAGACCTGTGAATCTGTCCTTTTCAAGTCATCTGTCCCAGTCTAACAGCTTTCTAGCCAAAAGCATGCTGAGGAAGTGACATCACCTTTGATTGCTAAAGTTACTAAGTGCCCAAAAGCCCATTTTATGTACCCTGCAGTACAAGTCCAAACAAGGGTCATCCTCACACATCTGTATACATAGCAAAGTGCTTTAACTCTTCTACCACTATGTTTCAGATAGGATTTGTTATAAAATACTGGATGGGAAGGTAGTCATATTTCCTCCATACCTCTTTTTAAAGTAATACCTGCTGCTTTTCATTTTGCAGTGACAAAACATTGTGAAACACAGGCTGTGACAATGATGGGGGTTTGTTTAGGGGGTTTTGTTGTTTTTGCTGTGTATCCTACAGCAATAAAATGAGTCAGTTTTGACCCAAGAAATAATTGATGGGGATGAATTTACAAAAATAAGCAATGAACCTTAGGAAACCCAGCTTTTTGACAGCTCATTGTAGTTAACTAGCTCAAGTTTCAGTTGGTGGTGATTAGGTACTCTCAAACTGGTAATTTACTACAATAAAAACTAGTTTTCAGAGGATTCCTGCAATTGTAAACCACGTGTAGTGGTTTATAATAGCAGTGTTTCATATGGATAAAAAATACCCTGTCGCTCAGCCAGTTGGCTGTGTGTTTTAATTCTCAGCATTCTACAATAATAATAAAACAGCTGGGGCAGGAAATTGGTCATTTGCTAGTAGTTAATGACTGATTTGTGTGTGTTTGCCATCCTCCACCACCAGCAGAACTGAATAACACTATAAATTGCCTGCTCTTTCTGGGTATAGAAATTAAGACTGAGTTACGAAAATTTTAGTTTGTGGCCTACTGTATTCAAGATTGGAGAAAAAGAATCTCATGCCTGGTCGAATTATGTTTTAATACAGATCTTTTAATAGATATTTTTTTACACATTTTAATGTATATGGGGTAAAAATAGTTTTGATTAATAAAGTAGTTGTGGTTAAACTCTTTTTATTTTATCTGTTTTTTGTCTTGTATATTCTCCTCTTACCTCCAACTTTCAGCTTAACTCAACAGGAACAATTGAAAGCAAAGCAGGGCATGGGAACAGGAGTATCCCCGATGATTATGAATTCTGCTAATAACAAAGAAGTGGATATCTTACGGATGCTTACCAAGGCCAAAGATGAGTATACCAAGGTAAGACTTGCTGTCTATAAAAGAGGATATTTCTTTTTGGTGGTACTGTGATGCCAACTTACATTACATTTTAAAACATAAAAAGTTTGTGTATGTTTTCATATAGATAGTTTTGCTCAAAGTGAAACTGATTTTAACAGTGTGCCGTCTCATTTTGTGTAGAAGTGACTGGTAGAAAAGTTTTGTCAGAATTTGCTAAAGATTCAAGAGAAATGAATGCTGTCAATAAAAACCTCTGAAAGGAGAACATGTATATGGTTGATTATTTGTTGAATGCTAGAGGGTAAGATGAAGTATTTAATCTTTCATTTTGACCTTTGGAGTTCCTATGCTTATTGCTTATTGAGTAGTACCTAGAAGTTTTGTCCTTTTTCTGGGTGAAGTACTCAAACCTGCCAGCAGTTTCTGTAGTTTGTACAAATAGCTTCCTTCAGAGAAGACCTTTAACGGTGAAGTTACTGCTTTTAATTGTGGTTGTTAGCTACTTTCGAATACTCATAGAAGGCAATTAAAAGGTTGAAATGTAGTATAATTTCAGCCCATGTGCTGGTTTGGTCTTCTGAGGCTTCTAAATAAAGAAGTAACTAATGGACTAATAATGTTCTCTATTATTGAGCAATCAAAAACGTTTTACTTTGGGGAATAAAAATTAGGGATTTTAACTATTCATATATATGCTGCAAATTGTTACAGAGCCTGCAGGTTCCTACTGCTGTTTCCTGTATTTCATATGTTTTGTCATGTAATAATGAAGTTCATAGGTGTTATTGAATCTAGAAGTATATCTTAAACATAGCAATTTCAAGAAAGGAAAAGTTATTTTTCTGAAATGCAGCAACTAATAAGATCCTCAGAAAGATAATAGTAAACTACTTGAGTTAGGGTAAAATATATCCCTTTTTACTGTAGAATAGCTTCTTTTGAAGCTTAAGATCTTTGTGTTTTCTGTAATAGGGATTTAATATAGTGTAGTGGATATTTTTTTAAGAGCATAACTAACTTTGAGGGGTATATCTTATTCCTAAATTAAGTTACATATTTAAAGGTTACATGTAAAATAAAATACATAGCCTCCCCCCTCCTTTTTTTATTAATGGAGCTTTAAGTTCCTAAACCACTAAAATATTTTTTGAAAAATGTCCTTCTTACACACTTGCCTTCTCTTCATCTCTGGTAAGAAGAAGTGGTATTAGCTGGCCTAATAATGCTTGATAGCTGGGGAGATAAAGAGCGAAGAGCTGCTAGGGTACAGAACGAAGCATGACAAAATGTGTTTCGCTTTAACCATTGTGTCTTTTCTTGTCCTACAGGACAAGGTCTGGTTTTAGCTCTGTGCTGTACACTTCTTCTACGGCATCTACCCATTTACTATACCAACTTTGATCTACTAAGGATCAGATTAGGTAGGCATCCTTTGTCTGGCTGATGTGGCAAAAATAACTGAAGCTTTCTTCTTCATTACTAAGGGCACACAATGCTTTGATAAGAACATCATTTCTGGTAGAGAGCAAGTATGGCCTCTGGACTTCTATTTCTGTTTCTGTTTCTTTCACTTTTTTGTATTTTAGAAAAATATTCCCATAGTACTGCCCTGCCCAAAGAGAAATACAGTTTCTAAGTTTTTGGGTGCCTTAGCTTTTGGTTTGTTAACTGTGTGAAAGGCTTGATTGTAGGATCCAGAAGGCCTAGCTTTCCTGAGGGCACTTTGCCATACTCAGCCTTGGTGATGCAGAGACTATGCTGCTATTCTTAAACAGTCTGAATTGGTTCTGTGTGTCTCACTTAATCAGGGCTCTGACTGGAAATCTTTACTACTGCTCTTTGACACAGTCCTTGTCCGCCTTAGTTCCTCTCTTCTGCTAAGCACTTTGTACACCTTCATATCATATTCATTAATGTCATCTTGTGGCTGCTTTAGGAAGAAATCCCCAGTTTCCAGGGCTTTTTAGATCTGTACTCAAGCTCTGACAACTTCAAAGTCCTCTTCATCCCTTTCAGCATAGACATCTAAATACAAAAGCTCTTCTAAGTTGTATAAGGTCTTGGCTGACCTTCTTTCCTTGTATCAGACCTCCTAGCATCTCTGCCATGTACTTGACAGGTCTTTGCAGTTCACATGTCTCAATGTCAGGTTTTTGCTACAGACCATGAGATTGGGATGTGACACGGTATTTGCTTCAGGAGAACTCTAATACTGAGGTATCGTGCTTGTCCATTGTCTGTTTACTTAGAAAATGTCCTGGTCAGCTTGAGCTTCATATTCTACATGTAGACTATGAAATCTCACAACATAGAGCAGTTGTTTGCCTCCAGTATCTCTGACCATACCAAACTTGCCTAAAACATCTTCAGTGATGGTCTTGTTCTTTTCGGTTGACATTTACCACGTATGTCTATTTTTATTTTTTTTTCCCCCAATGTTTCTTAGCCTTTCTTTGACTTGATCTTAGAACCTTTTGATTTCTTATGGATCTTTTGTAGGAACATAGCTTTGAACAAGACACATGACTAAAGGACAGACCAGTGAACCAAGTTGGAGTAATCATCAAGTGTAGTAGCTGATGAGTACTCTTCTGGTTCTATCACTAAAGAGCATGGTGACATTTCTCTCATGCTGTATTTTGCTCTTGATGATGGCATATGATATCTTCTTTACCTGTCCACTTGACAGTTGCTTAAAATGTCATGTTGTTGCTCTGAACTTACTCATCAGCAAGGCCATGCTCTCCATCTGCCAAAATGACTTTATATTCTGAGCTTCTGAAATCATCACAGGATTTTATTATTTTTTTTCTCTTCAGAATTCTTCTCTATATTTGACCACAGCTTACTAGCCAACTTATCAAATCATGGGAATGGTACCAAATCAGTTCAGTGTCATTCTCTATAGGCCTTTGTGTATACTGCCGTTCATTTTGCTGAGGGATTTGGTCTGAAAAATGCTCAAATAGTGAGAAGCTCCACTGTTTCTCACCTCATTTTTATATGCTTAGTTCTGTGCTCATACAGAGTATGACAGTAAAAGCTAAGGTGCTCACAGTTTCTGAAGAATTCAGCCTACTAAAATACCCTGGGGAAATAAGGGTATTATTTAAATTCTGGAGAACCCATTGTGAGATATACAAGAGTTATGTTATTCATCGCGATAAAGAAAAAAGTTTAAATGTGTGCTTATATGATTTTAGCCCCAAAAGTTATGCTGAAAAATAGCAGTAAGAAGGAGGTATATTGAAGAAACATCAGCATCATTAGAAAGAGAACAGTTTGGGAGAAGAAAAGCTATTTTATTTTATTTTACTGAAGTGTGGTTTTGGTCTATGTAGGATCTGTCCAGCCTAAAACAGAAAATTATCTTCACTTGTTTTAGTATAGATCAAATAGGGCCACAGGAAGCACTTATTTGGACTACGAAGAAAACTTCTATCTGATAATATACTAGGTAAGAGGCTTAACTGTCATTAAGTGATGAGACACAACATACGTCACGAGTCAGAAACTGGGTGGGCAAGTGATTTAAGAATAATTCAGTCATTTGTCCTTGTGTATTTAATTTTTTTAAAAATTGGTGAGGTTGCAGAAGGCTCCGTACTAGGACATTTTTGAGAGTCCGTACAAACTGCTTGGGAATGATGAGAAAATAAAGCTTGTAGGAAAGACCAACACCAACAAAAAAGTTACTCAAATTCAAGGATAGCAACATGTAAGCTAAGAAGAACCTAAGAAAACAATTTGTTTGAGCAGTACATTGATAAATTTAACTCAGAGCTAATAAATGGAAAGGAAACTTCTCCTTAGTGTAAAAGCTTTCAATAGTTACATTAGTGTTGTAGGCTTGTTTTCTGCACTGTTTCTTCATAGCTTCTTTCTGTTACAATTTTTCGTAACAATCCATTCATAACCATTTTAAATATTAACTGCTTAGCAAAACTGAAACTTCAGTTAAGTGTAGGTTTCTTTTGAGTGCTTCCAATAATCAGGCTTCGAATCATAGATAAGGGAAGTAACCATGGACTAGCTTTAAAAGAAAACAGTTTTGCTTATCGTGTGTAGTCTTTGGACTTAACTCTTTATTTAAATTTTGGGACATCTTTGGTCATCAGGCTGGCTCTGCACTATGAGATGGGTAGCAAGGCTCTGGGTGAATGAGATACCACATTCTAGTAAATTTATTTCTTTGATTTTTCTTTTTTCCCAGAGAGGACAAAAAGTGTATCTGAATTTAAATATATTCACATATTGAATGTGGCCTACTCAGATTAGCCGTGAGACACTTCCTATATGACTTTATATGTAACTGAAAATCAGTTTTGCTGCGAAACTCTGCATTACTGGCAAAGTCAATATATTGTTCTTCATGTTTTTTCCAATCTAGTGCTTGAGGAAGTTTCTCACTTTATGCTGCAGGGGCATAGCAGGAAAGAAGAGACTCGTGCTTGTTCTTTCTTGAAACTGAATAGCTAACCACCCTGTGGCATGATTGTGCATGCATGCTTTAAAGTTATTTCTAAGAGCAACGTTTGAACCAAAAATTGTCATACAATGGGAGAAAGCCAGGTACATGAGAGGAATAACACACTTTGCAAGAGCGTGTTTTCAGAAATTCACTGCAGAAGGTCTTGACTGTCTGAATATCCACAAGATGATTTTTCAGCAGAGACTCATAAAATCATTGACACTGGAAGGGATCTCAGGAGATAGATAGTCTAGTCTAGCCTCCTCATTCATGGTAGTATCAGCTAAAGTGGGTTGCTCAGGGCCATGTTAAGTCAGGTTTTAAATATCTCCATGGACAGAGACTCTACAACCTCTCTGGGCTCCCCATTCCAGTATTTAAACATCCTTGAAGTAAGCAAGTTTTTTCTTAAATTTAAGACTTTGTATATTCTATTTTTTTCCTTTTGCCTCTTGTCTTCGCTGGGGACCACTGAGAAGAGACTGTCTCGGTCATCTTTACTTCTTCCCATGAGGTATTTTTCCACATTGATGTTATACCCTGAGCCTTCTTATTTGGAGACTAAGCCCCTCCTTGCTTGACAGGTGCTTAAATCAACTTCATAGGCTTTCAGTGAACACAGTCATGTGTGTGTGCATCTGGGAATCCCAGAACTTGATGTAGCACTGCACTGCTTAGTAGAGGGGTCTAAACAGTGGTCTCACCAGTGCTCAGCAGAGGTTAAGGACCACCTCCCTTGATCAGCTGGCAGTGCTCTGTCTAATGCAACCTAGGATGCTGTTGGCCTTCTTTTGCCACAGGGGCATGTTGCCAGTTCATATTCAACTTCATTTCCACCCAGGTCTATTTCTGCAAAGCTGCTCTTCAGTCAGTTAGCACCAACCTGTACTGCACGGGGTTGTTTTTCCTCAGTTTCCCTTTGTTGAATTTCATGTTCCTGTCAACCCATTTCTTCAGCCTGTCAAGGTCACTCTGAATGGCAGCACAGCCATTTGGTCTATTAACTACACATCCCTGTTTTATATTGTCTGCAAGCCTGCTCTGCCGCATTATCCAGGTCATTAATGAAGACGTTAGACAGCATTGACCCCAGTGTCAAACCCTGTGGTACACCACTAGCAAGTGACTGGCCTCCAGTTGGACTTCATGCCAACAATGTTTTGAGTCCAGCAGATCAGACAGTTTTATGTCCACCTCGCTGTCCACTTACATAGTTTGCATACCAACAATTTGTCTTTGAGGATGTTACAGGAGACAGTGTCAAAAGCTTTGCAAAGGTGAAGATAAACAAAATCTGCTGTTCTCCCATCATCCACTGAGCCAGTCATCTAATTGTAAAAGGCTACTGTGTTGATCAAGCATTATCTTCCCTTTGTAAATCCATACTGGCTAATCCAAATCACTTTCTTGTCCTTAGTATGTTTAGAAATGGCTTCCAGTAGGAAGCCATTTGTTTCATTGCCTTTCCAGGGACTGAGGTGAGGCAGACAGTCCTGAAGGTCCCCAAATGCTCTTTCTTGCTCTTCTTGAAGATAGTACTGATGTTTGTTTTCTTCCAGTCCTTGGGAACCTCCCCAATTGTAAATACCTTTCAAAAACAGAGTGGTTTCACTATGACAGAGGCAGCTCTCTCAGCTCTTATGAGTGCATCCCACATGCTACCTAGCCTGATCCTCCTCTATGAAGGGTAAGCCTTCAGCACTCCAGACTTTCCCACCAGCCTCTGATGCCTGGTATTCCTGAGGGCAGATGTTGCAAAGAAGGCACTGAGTACCTCCTAGAGCCCCTCAAGTCCCCTTGGGAAGTCAAGTTCTGTTTTGCTAAGCAGCCCGGGAACCAGAGTGTCTCTGTTTACTATTGCAGTAGGTCAGAAATGGATTTAAATGATCAGTTTTGTGTATTGGGGGGGTTGTGGGGTGTGGGGTGTGTGTTTTCTCACCTAGCATTTGCATCCTAAGGAGTTTGTCTCTGAAAGTTCTGGAAAGGACATTGACATTTTCATAATTGCACAGCAATGGCTTTGAAGTATGTCCATATGGCAGTCTGTCCAGTCCACAGTTCTGTCCCAAGTAATGCATAAAGCTGGGCTCTTTGGAGGAAACCATGAGAAACCAAACCTAATCATTCCTTACCCAACCATTAGACCTGCAGCATAAAATTTAGAGCCCATCAAATTCAGGTATTTCACTGTGAATATTTTTATTAGATAGGATTAACTTCTTGTTAGGTAATTCTTTAAAACATCTTTCCAGATTCTTGGATTCAATTGTATCAAGTGACAATGACTTCCAATATATAATTTTCTACTGACAATAGCATTCCTTGTATAACTAATGCTTTTTTAGTTCCATTGATTATGTTCTTATTTTTTGTACAATGAAAATAAGACCATCTTATTCTCCTTTTCCTATTACATTTATTATTTCTCTTTCAGGCAACATTTTCTGTGCACTTCTTCTGAATTAAATCATGCCTTTCCATGTCCCTGATCACTTTTAGTCATCTGTCTCTGCTCATGTTTTTATAAATATTTTTATTAATCCTGTCATATTTAATAAGAAAACATACTGATTCTAAAAATTGGTTAAACCTTTAATTATTTTTCTTTGTGGGTATATGAATCCTCCAGGTTCCCACAATGTAGAACATTTATGTAAAAGAGTTTGAGTTATAATTCAATTTTTAACAAAACGCATTGAAAATGTTCTTTATGGCCATATTAATCCTTCATGTATTTGAGCTACTACTAGATGTCTGCTAATGCAGGAAAAGCATGTCTGTTGCTTGGTTTCTAAGGTGCTTTCTAAAAATTATTTTATGTTTTCTTAAGTGTGGGAAAAGCAGAAGATAAGAAAGAGAACTGAAATTTAAATGAGAAGGAAACCTCATACTCAGGAAATCTTGGAATCAAGTGTTTATTTTTACATGTGCTTTGTGGGTTTAGAAAATTAGGTTGCAGTTGTTGTAGTTCTTTCAGTAGAATAATATTCCATAATCAGTGCTGCAACTAGTATTTTTGATTACTGAATACATGGTTATGTCTGTATTTTACAATACTGGAGAACTCGGGGAAAAGATGCTGTCACACTTACTAAAAACCACTTCTTTTCTCTTGCAGTGTAAGACCTGCTCAGAGCCGAAACAAATAACCAGTTCCTCTGCAATCTATAACAACCCCAACCTGATCAAACCAATTCCAGTGAAGCCTAGTGAAAATCAGCAGCAACGAGCATCTCAGCAAAGCAAGGTAAAATGTTTTGTGTGTTTTCTGACCAGTGCTGCTGTAATCGAGTAACCATGTAGGGATATTTATTGGAGTTGGAAGGTCAGTGCAAGAATTTGAGGTGGAACCACTGTAAGGAATTACTTTAATGCAAAACTTATCTGTTTTATAAAAATCTCCCCAACCCCCACCCACTACATGATGCGGAAGCATGTAAGTCACAGGCGTACTATCCTGATGCAACAAAGAAATACTAGTCTTTCAAATTTCAGATGTTACTTTGATTGCAAGCTGGCCTAGTCAATTGCTGGGCCACAGTTTTTATGGTTTTCTTTTTAATTTTTTAGGTTAATTCAGTTAATCTAAATAAAGAAAAGTCTCTTGGTCTATCTTCAACCTCAGTCGCACTGGAACATCCTAAAAGCTGAATTCAGCTGTGACAGGGAGATGCACAAGAAGTGGTCCTACTTCATGCATGGGGAGACTTCTGTTTCTTCCTAATATTGTACTGATGGCTGAAAGGGAAGATGCTCTTTCATGGTGTTTGAAGTGAAGCCACTTCTACCTCTCAGATTCACTGATATTCTCCCACATTAGCAGCTTGGCAACTGTTGTCTTGCCCTTCCTATGTGACAAAACTACTAAAAATCCCCTTGGGAGAAAAGAGCATATCGGTTTTCTCAGCTTTTGCTTGAATACTGCTGGCTAAATGTTGTCACCAGTTAATGTAACTTATACATGAGAGAACTATGTTTACTTTTTTCCCTTGTCCCCTCACAGAATGTGGATCCCGAACCACAGCACTTGTCTTTGACAGCACTGTTTGGAAAACAAGAAAAGACAGATGTCTCAGAACCGCTTAATAAGCAGCATCAAGAGAATCTTCCTGTTAGGCAGGGTGTGGTACGTTCACTGTCCTATGAAGAACCTAGCAGGCATTCACCCTCTGCAGAGAAACAACTTTGCCCTGCCATTCAGAAGCTTATGGTGCGTGGGACAGACCTTCACCCGCTTGCTGAGTTTCCTGAGAACCGACTTTGTGAAAATGGCAATATCCACCCTGTGGGTGAGACTTTCACAGGACTCTTCCAACCTGTGACTTCTCATGGTATTGCAGCATCTCATGTAGTTCAGGATACTGCTGGCACTCAGAGCTTATTGCAGAAATTACAAAGTCAGTCAGGGACAGTGACTAAAATGGACGCCAATGCAGCAGGATCTGCGAGCTCGACAGCTTCTGTGTTCAGCAGGACTCCTGCTCCTGGTGGAGCACCAGCAGGAACAGTAAATAGTATGAGCCAGCCACCTTTGGTATATTTCAATGGTTCCCTACCAGGCCAGACTTTAGAATCTCAGACACTTGGTAAAGAACAATCCAAACTTCCCAGACAGCCTCTTTCTCTCACTGGCAATCAAGCAGCCAATTCTGGGGTGATTTCACCTCAAGAGTTACTGAAAAAACTCCAAATAGTGCAACAAGAACAACAGTTGCATGTATCCAGCAGACCAACCTTGGCAGCTAAGTTTCCTGTCGTTACTCAGAATACAAATACGTTGAAATCACTGGATTCTTGGATTGAAAAGGCACCGGGTACAGAAAAACAGAGCGCTCTCTTTCAGGTAAATGGGAAACATCAACTCTTAAAGTAAATAACAATAATAAAAAAATATAGCAATCTTTAAACTTGGTGTTTTGCAAGGTTAGTCTTTGTTTCATTTTGACCAGTGTACTCTTGTTACTATTCTTACCATACGTTGCTGCACATCATTCATTTTGCAGGGGATGATTTAACAACAGCAAGTTCTGATTTACTAAGCTCTGATATTGTAAATACTGACGGCTCCACCTCTTGCACATCAGTAATGACCAAAAATACTGCAGTCTTGGGTTTTTTCAGAGGCACTATGAAAAGTCACCTGGTCTTCAGTGCTGTACTTACTTTGAGGCTTCCCGTCTGGTTACTGAATGTGATATTTTGGGTTTAATAATTTTTCTTACAAAATTAGTCATGGCTTTCTCTGTGCAGGTATGCATTCCTTTGTATGCCCATTGCTAAAGGTGCTTAAAAGGTCACTTACTTTCTAACCAGCAGTTTTCTGTATCGGTGAATTAGCAACCTTGCACCTTAACTGCTTCTGTGAGCTATTCATTAGCTATTTTTTTATTTGCTATGTAATATCATTTGGGTTTTTATTCTTTGGTTTTGTTTGTTTGTTTTTTTTTTTAAAAAAAAGACCTTGTTCCTCAATGCCTTCAAAACACCCCAAACCTTTAATTCTGGTGATTGTGACCCTAAAAGTCAGAGTGGGGTCTTAAAAAATTCAGGAGATGTCGAGAGAATGTGTGTCTTGTGAGTGCATTTTTCTGCTTTTTTCTTAAGAAAAGCATCATGTGCAATTACAAAATGTCCCATCCTAGATTAACTGCTGTCTTTGTTAACAACTTCATTTTCTGTCGGATCTTTCTCGCTTGAATGTCTTTCAGTGTGCTGTTCAAGGATGCATCTAAGACCCTTTTAACTTACCTTGTTGTGGACAGACTGTCCACAAGATTCATGTTGTGCTGGAGTCTGACTTGTATTGAAGTCTAGAAGTTACCCAAATGAAAAAGCATTCACCTTTTCAGTGTAAAATTCAAAAGCTGCTTTTCTATTGCAACTTCTTAAAAACCTGAATGAAAGACTACAGGATACTTCAGCGTGCTCCAAGAATCCTCCTGATTCTAGAAAGTTATCCTACATGTGAAGAAGCTGAAACAAGTCATTTAACAATTCAGGGCCACATCTGTCACTAACACTGTGACATGTCAAGATGTCTAATTCCTTGAGAGAGGTCAGAGGAAGATTAATTTGCTATAGCAAATAGCTCTCATTATTTTTATTCTTTTAATTAAAGCAGCATGACTTTGAACAATCTGTGTGAAAGAGTTTTGGGGGGATTAGTCACAGAAATTATTCAGGAGCAGTTGCTTACAGATGGTATTCTGACTTTCCAGTGGAGTGCTAATGAATTAAAAGAGTACCTAGAATCACAAAAATTTACTTCTGTTTTCACTTGGATATGGAGCTTGCCTGCTAGAAATGAAGGAAATTGTCTAATTCACTGGTACATGTATGGATAGCATGGAGACATGAGACATTCCTTCTCTGAAGGTAAAAGTGAAATGAGGCAAGTGCCAGGCTGTACATTACAAGTCACTATGCATAAATAAAAGATGGCAAATATGCTGATATATTTCCAAATGAAAAATCCATATACATGTTGATATTTCTAATGACTTTATTTGTGCATATTTGAAAAAGACCATGATGCCAGCATTAGTTGCAGTCCAGAAAGGGAATTATTGAGGTCTAACATAATGCAGTATCAGTGATTTTACTGTTTAAATACAACTAGAACAGTAACTTGTAAGAAGACTAAAATCTTCACTGGTACAAGTCTCATTCACTGTGATTATCGCTGCAAGTTTGTCTTAAAAAAAGTGCAGCTCAGGAGACTCTCAGTCTCACTTTGCAGGCTGTGAGCAGACCAAATAGATTGGGACTGCCTATGAGAGGCTTCACAGACCAACATAGTCACAGCTGTTACCAAAACAGTATTAGATGCAGTTCTTCTGACACGTTTAGCAGCAGATTTAATACAGAGACTGAAAATGATAATGAAAGTACGAGTAATTATTGTTTCAGACACCTGAAGCTCTGCAACCTGGAAGGAATGGCCTCTTTCACATGCATCAGATTGCCAAAAAACAAAAAAGGGGGAGAGGCTAAAAATGAAGGACTGAGTCTGTATTCCTGTAGAATGCCACGATTTAGCCACATGAAATATGCCTACTTCTGAAAAAAAATAAAAGTATTGGAAGATAAAAATTTGAAACAACTTTTATAACCAACATAATTCTTTTCATAATATAGTCCTTGTTGTAGACCAGAGCCTTTAAGTGCTGCCATGCCTGCAGACAGACTTTCGAGTGAGATTGAATTGGCACAAATATATCTGCACATGCTCATGCAAAATTGATCAAAGCAGATTGTGACAACAAATACAGCAAAAGGTTTGTTCTCTGTAATTATTTATCTTTTGCTATTGCCTCTTCTACTACAATTCAGCATACAGAAAAGCAAATTCTGAAAAGTCTGTCAGGAACAGAGAGCTATCTGGACAGTGTCTGTTGTTGGAAACATTATTAAAGGAACACCCTAAATCCATCTCAAACAGCACTAAGAAAATCAAAGCAAGTCTTTTCCACAACTGACACATTACAAGTCCAAGTTTAAATTGGCTTCTCTGCATCTCCATATGGTGTAAGAACTGTGATCTCCCACATGGAAAGGAAGAGACCAGTTACCAAAAAAAAAAAAAAAAAAGGAAAAAAAAAGAAAAGAGAGAAAGAAAGAAGAATAAAAGCAAAAGCTGAAGAATAACACTCGGAAGCATTCAGTCTGGTCTGATGCCAGCGTTATTCTGTGAAGTTTTCCTTATGCGGACAGTGAGTAAGATGCAATAAAAAGGCATTAATCTGCAGTGGTCTTTTAAGCATATGCTTAGTGTTAGGCATGAGTTATCCTGATTATAGATACATGCATGCTTAAGTGTTTATGTTAATCAGAATTATGGGTTTAGAACTGCTTACAATAACCTTGACACAAATTTATCATTTCTTCAGAAGGCCATTTATCTTGCAGCCCATTTTTCTTATTTGGAGCATTTTCCATCAAGAATGTATTTGTTACAGGTTACATCTCCTGAATATGTGCATGGTACCTAATATCTCTGCTGTGAGCATCACATCATTACCTTTCAATTGTCCTGCCTGCAGTTTCAGCACGAGATTCTAGACATTCACAGGAGGAATGCAACTAGATACTTACAACTTGTTTTGAAAAGTAGTTTAAGATTCTGTACTTAAACATCAATTTAAAAAATCTGAATTAAATTTGAAAGCCAAAGCAATGTTAGCACTGTAGCCAGCTTTATTTTAATAGTAATTGTCTTTAAAGTTCCTGAACCATTCTTAGATTAAATGTTCTCAGTTTTTAAGTAATGCCACTAAAAACAGTTAGAGGCCCACGGCACCCACCCAGGTGCTCATGTTCCAGAGGAGCATTTGATGCACGTGGGATTCTGCACGCGTAGGAAGCAACAGAGGGTGCCAGTTTGCATTACAGGAGATCCAATGCTTTCCTTGGTTCATGGTGTTACGTGAATTTGCCAGCTATCATGTCATCTTGCTGCCAGCAGCCACGCAGAATACGGAATAGGTATCTTAGTGAGGGATTATGCTTCTGAGAAGGAATTCTATATGCTGCAGTGATCATTTCGCACATTTTTTTATTGTTCTTTCTTCATTGCTGCACAACTGATGGTAGACTCCTACTCTGTTATTAGTGACTCAAGAGATTTAAGTGTTGACCTGATAAAGCTGGAGATAATTCGGTAGAGGCTGGATGAACAAGTAACTCAGGGTAGATTCTGTGGGGAAGAAGTTGATGAACAGTGTTTTGGAAGAGCTGTTACGTCTTGTGAGAAATTGCTCAAGGCTAAAAGATTGGCCCAAAGGATATTAAAGTCTCTATGGAGCATTTTAAATGCTTTCAGCAAAAGCATAGTGCTATAGGAATTGCATTAGTAATGCCAAGATCAGCATACCATTTTTTGGTGGGTATCAGCTCTCCGAGTGACTGAAGGTGATCTGAACCAAGTCTAAAATGAAAGTATGCCTGTAAGTTTTTTAAAAAGCATGTTGTTTATGTAAATTTGTTAAATGGCAGAAGCTTTGAGTATGAAGTGTTAGCAAAAAAATGTATTTTAGTGTTTGCATAAAGAAACAAATGCTGTGCACTGAAAAAAAAATGATACATATATTTTCTATTCTTTTGACACAAGTATTTTAAGTTTTGCAGTAACCTGTAGATATTACTGTGTCACCAGTAGATGGCAATATTGCTTATTCCATATAGTTTCCATATGTTTGGCAAGTCCTACCAAAAAGCTGATTCCATGCAGAGAAAACAAGTAATTTTTCATATGCCTTTTAAACCACAACATGTATATGTGTTTGACAGTAGTAACTGTATATTATTAAGTGCACAGTTTGTCTCAGGTTTTGTTTATGTACCTTCGACTCTGGAGAGGAATGTCTTGATTTTGAAGGACATGTCATCTAGGTTTTGACATAGTCCGCTGTGGATTCAGCTATGTTAGTGGGACAGTTTATCTCCTCCAGCTGCTCACCACCATCACTTTTCTGGAGGTTCCTGCCCTCGGAGAGCAGTTTGTATATGCATTCTTTAAATTGCATTAGGGAGAATCATCTGGTGTAAGCAAACCCTGCCAATTTTGCTTGAGGTAAATTATAGAGAAGTTACTTCAGCTACATGGGTGAGTAGAGCAGAGGCATTGTGGTAAGTGTCTGGAGGCAGTCAATCTTCCACAGGCAGGAGAGCAATCTTCTTACAGGAGAACATCTGTGCATAGTCTGAAGGTCTCACTCCACAGAGGGTTGTCACTTTGAACTTAGATTGGTTTTCTTCTAAAAAGAATGTTGTTTTTCAAGCACAGGTGCACAAACATATGCACTACCTTATCTTCTGAAGGAAACCTACAGCAAGTTAGGAATACCTTAACTCATTCAAGAGCTTGTAACACAGACCTGGTGATTGCTGTTACCACTATGTGTCATGGGGTAGAAAAAAGCTGTAGGTCAAGAGTTTTGTTTTTAAGTAGAACTCTTTATTTGAGAAACAGAAGCAATAATTGCCTAATATGTTGTCGTGGTTTAGAATGTGAACTGAGATATTTTTGCATTAGGTGCATATTGCATGCTTTCTGATATCCATGAGTCTTCCCTGGTCTTTCTGCTTCCTTAAATTTTGCGTAAAACAGCATGAGATCTTAGTCCTCCTCATTTTGTTCTGTTTTTCTTTGTGCTGTAGTCTGACTAACATTGTTCAGAAATGTCTTGGGTAGAACAATATCGGAGTAAGTCAAACTACCAAAATATGAATGTTCTTTAATATTAAACTGCGTTGTTTTGCATACCTGGCAGATAAACCTCAGTTTTATTTTCTTAATTTTAATTTTTCTTCAAAACTGAAATGTAACCCAGGACACAGAGTGGAGTGATTCAGTAGCCTTTCACCTTCATACGGTAGCAATAAATCATGCTCCAGTCCAAAAGAGAGGAGCTTTGGTGAGCTCCTATCAATTGCTTTCTTATGTTCTATTCTGTGAAAAAAAGATCAGGTACTTGAATAGCGAGAAGATTGCTGATTAGGATTAAGATTTATTACTATAATTACCTGGAGAGAGCTCTAATACCTGCAAACTGAGTGAATAAACTTCCCATTATGTTGTGTATTACATCTGATAGTATTTGCTAGTTCTGCATGTTTTACAATTCCAAGATGCTTTGCAGAATTTAAAAGTAAAAATTCTTTGACACATATCTTTGCAGGTTGGCATGGATATGATACTGAGGGAACTTGCAGAACTACTGCAGCATCAAGGTTTTCCTTCTCTTTGAGGGCCTTTTTGATTTTGTCAGCTGCATGTTGTTTAGGAGTCAGTTCTGTTTCTGACAGTGCCACTAGCTCACTGTGACTTTTTAAATATATCACTTCATCTCTATTTTCCTTCCTCTTTCCTTAAGTAAAATAATATGAAAAAAAATACATACTTATATATATATTTATAA
>NW_009935474.1:70266-70467 GCF_000696875.1 Nestor notabilis | reverse complement strand
TTTTTTTATTTTTATATTTTGTATTTTATATGGGGGTGTTTTGTTGTTCTGGTTCCCCTGTCCATCTCTTGTCTATCTCAGGGCACTGCATTCCTCTAGGACCTCAGCACCATCTTGGCAGGAGGCAAGGGCCACTGTCTTCATTTTCCAGGTGGCAATTTTGGGCAAAGACAGGCTCCGGGTGTGTGCCCGTTGTTGGGA
>NW_009935474.1:60746-70169 GCF_000696875.1 Nestor notabilis | reverse complement strand
CATCTGGCTGTCAGCTGCACCAGCCACTGCTCCGTGGGTATTTACGCTGCTGCCAGTTCTCATGTCTCAATTGGGAGTCATTTAATGCGGGTGACTGAGATTCCTTGAGAGGAAGAATTCGAAGTATCCCAGACAATGGTATGGTTAATATTGGTCTGGTTTTAAGGCTTTTTTAGTATGTATTTTTAAGGATTGTTGACACACAAAAGTTTTTCTAGGGCTGTGATTTCAGCCACGGAAAAGGGTCGGAGGCAAAACAATCTTGGCGTTAGAGTTTAATATCCTTCCCTTGTAAGATAATAGAATAAATGGGAAGAGAAACATATGATTTAAACTCTTCAGTGATAGTGAGATCATAAGGAAGGGACAGCACAATGTTTTCCATGAGGCACTTGGCATTTCTGATGAAAGATTCCTGGTAAAACATGATCGCAAGCCAACAGAGTCAACAAATGAATCAGAGAAGGGAATGGGGCACGTCTGCCTTTACTACATGTTCTCTTTCTCTCAATTACCCTAATTTAAAGTGGGGAGCTAATGAATATTGCTAAATGGATTGAAACAAACAGCAGCACTGTGGACAAAAAGTAATCATTATCAACTGCGGTGTATCGACAGCAGTGGATTTTTCACACACTTGTAGGTTTTAATCCTGGGGTGGCTGCTCTGACCGTGTGCTTAGTGCAGGGGGAGAGAACCTTAACCAGCAATTTCTGATGGGGTCAGTAACTTCTATTAGCAGCAGTGCATGCCTTTTCAAACCCCATTGCAATCGTTAGGAATTACCTCATCCCTAGGCTGTGCTTTCCAACTGTTAATTAAAACATTTAGTCTGGAGAAGAGAAGGCTCAGGGGGGACCTTATCACTCTACAACTGCCTGACAGGAGGATGGAGCCAGGAGGGGGCTGGTCTCTGCTCCCAGGGAACAAGGGATGGGACAAGAGGAAACAGCCTCAAGCTGCCCCAGGGCAGGTTTAGCTGGAGCTGAGGAGCAATCCCTTGCCCAGAGGGTGCTCAGGCATTGGAACAGGCTGCCCAGGGCAGGGCTGGAGTCACCGTCCCTGCACGCGTTCAAAACCCATGTAGGGGAGGCCCTCAGTGCCATGGGTTAGTGGTGGCCTTGGCAATGCTGGGGAACAGTTGGACTTGATGATCTTAAAGGCCTTTGCCAACCTGTTTGATTCTGTGATTCTAATAGTTTTCGTAAGCGTGCTTCTGTTAGAAGAGCAATCGGTTGTCAGAAACGTTGTCCCCCTTGCAAATACTTGTGTATCAGGATTAAAATGCCTCTTAACTTTGTCATGTTAAGCGAAATAGACCAAACTGTAGGCTCCCGCTGAAGGCCAGCCTATGATGCAGAGGTGCTGGGAGTGACATTGGAGCTGGCACAGTGTGCAAGTGTGGTGCAGCCAGGCTGTATTTGTGTTTCTGGGTCTGAGATGGTACGGATGTGTGGTGCTGTGATGTGCTGTGTGTATGTGTGTGTGCTACAGCCTTGCTGCTTGCTTAGAAGTACACATGGGGTGGTGACAGCTCTGATTTGAGTTGTGGGGAGGAGTGCTTTGAACCACAGAAGGCAGGCTGATCACCTTACCCCAGGTATGAACTAGCGGAGGAAAAGGGCTAATATATCTCAGTGGGTTTTTGCCTTTCTCTGTGCTGGGAGCTGTGATGTGCTCATGTGGTTAGAAATATCCATGAGGAATCCTTGAGGACTATTGTTTCTGCTCTTTCCTTTAAATAATATCTTGTCCGCTGATTTAGGACTGGGTACTTCAATAAACTCTTCAGAAAGTCCTCAAATTTGGCATTTCTCTGGCAATACCAGAGATCAAAGGAATCTGGAGACACTAGAAATATGGGAAGTATAACTGTATTCTAAGAAAATACAAGACCACAGAGGGAAAAAATAATCTGAAGCCTAATTACAGAGGAAAATAGGGTGAGAAAAGAGTTCTCATGATCTGTAAGTGGGAAATGAACCAGGGGGTGGGGAGGGAAGGACATTTTTTCATTGAATATCAGCTACTACATAGGCTTTTGGGTTGACAGTTCATACTGTGCAATGAAGGTGATGGTAAATTCTGCTATACACACGTACCTGCTTTCCCCAATCTGGGCTGAAGTGGAAGAGAAGCAAGGTGGGAACCCAGTATGGCTCCACTGGACTACGTGATTGAGCAATGGCTAATTTTAGACACTTGTTTCTGAAACATCCTGCCCGCAGCCTGGCACCCATCAAACTTGTTCTATCAGGAGCACTTTGCAGCCTCAAACTGTGTTCCCAGGCTGAGGAGCTGGCACGGCATTTACTTAAAAACCAAACCCAAACAAACAGCAGCAAGTTTCTGACCTCAGGCTTGCCTCTCCCTGCTAATCTGATGCCTTTTAAGGGTAGGAGCTGGTGTTTAACGTGATTCCTAGTGCAACCCTTTGTGGAGCTGAATATGAGGGTGTTGGGTTTTGCTGGTCGTGTCCTACCAGCTCATATCCACTTTCTAGAAAAATCTCTTAATGTGTCTTTTGCTTTCTTTATATCGCCATAGAGCCGAGCATCGCTGACATGCCTTTTTAAGGCTAGGTTCATGTCTAGTATGAACAAGAAAGTTTAACTCTCTCATGGGTCCCCAACAGTTCATTTTGATCTCTAGCTTGGCCCCATCTGTCTTACCCCATCCCATCTAAATTAACCTTGTGATAAAAAGGAGCTTCTGAATATGAATGCTGAGCCAGGAAACCCAACTCTGACTATTCCCCAAGCACCTTCCTGCGATGATACAGCCCTGAGAGATGGAGATGTCCTCTCAAAAAATAACAGTGGTCTGCAGGGGGCTTGGTTTTGCTCCTGCAAACACTGCAGCAGGGCTGCTGCCTTGCAAGAGTTTGTCATGGGCCAGCCAAATGGAGTTTGTAATACAGAAATCAAACAAGGAAAAAAGTGCCTAATCCCTTAATATGATGCAGTGACCTCAAGGGAGGAAAGTGGCTTAATGTAGCAATCCTACAGGCCTTGGTCCAGAAGCAATTTTGAAGGAATACATAAATATTGTACCTTTTCTGAGTTTTGCTTCCTTGCTTGCTCTGGGGGAATACTTTTTGCCAGCAAATGTGGTATTAGAGCTTTTATTCATCCAGAGACTGGTGGTTTTGCATTAACAGGTAGGCTATGAAGCTCAGCACAGCAAACTGCTTAGAGGATGGGGGAGTGTGATTTATGCCGGTGCTGTAGTGCCTCCTTCATGGTGCTTTTGCTACATGCGTGCTTGGGAAGTGTAGGGTCCTGCAAGGGGATGATGAAACCTTCTGTGCCGGAGCACAGAGTGAGGAAAAGTGGTGTTCATGTGGAGAAGCCTCTCAAGCCTTGGACCTTCCCGTGGCAACTTTGTGAGCAGCCAAGAAAAGGTCTTCTCTGCCCCTTATCCACATCCATCCTTCTGTGGGATTCCTGTGTGGGCATCCCGTAGATGTCTTGGGCAACGCCTGGGGACTAGTGGAAGGGAGCTAAAAACGCATTTGAAGTAACCATCATTTCTACCAGTCCCTACATCACAGATGTTTGCTGTTATAGATCTAATGCATAACTGTCTTTAAAACACCTTTTGGTGTGCATTTATCGGACTGTGCTCTGGCGGTGGTGTGCTGTTTGCTTTGTGACTGGCAGGGTTGGTTACACAATACTGTTTGTGCTTCCCGATGGCTGGAGGAACATGCAGCTGCCTCTGGGGTGGATGTTGGCCAGTATGAATTTAAAGTTTAGTTTCCATGACTGACATTTGCTTTCTGAGAACTCTGTTGCCCGTCAAAGTCAATTGCTCAAACATCTGTGGGAAACCAGTGGTGGTATGTGAATGTGGTCTTGGCAAATTTATTTCAAAACCAATGTTCACTGGAGGAAAAATGAAGCATTTCTGCATTTTTTTATTTATTTTTTCCTAGAATGAGTGTTATAAACTCGTTTGATCCTCTTTCTGTCATCATATTTTCATGGCAATGTTTTATCTATACCTGCATCTGTATCTGTATCTATATCTACATATCTAATCTATGTCTATCTTATGGTATTACAATTCCTGTGGTCCCCAGAAAGAGCTGTAATCATCTAGACCACATAAGCAGCAAACACTTAAGGCAAAAGCAAAGCTATTAATTTTATCCTTCAAAGTCACAGTTTTTCCCCCCAGAAAGTGTATCTTAAGATAAGCTGCTTCTCTCCATCCCGATTCTTCATCCATCTGCACCTCTGCTGCAGCTGGTAACCTAAGTACTGAAATGTTGCTCTTTAGTCACAAATGTGTGCAAGAATGGGCATCAACCCCATACAGGATCCGTTCCTGTAAGCCCTGCTGAAGTGCCAAAATCCCATGGGGCAGTTTTAGAGCCTGCTGAGCCAGGCGCAGGAAGAGCCCTGGCATCCTTTTGGCCAGACAGCGGTGTTGCTGAGAGCCTCCCAAGGGAGCAGCAGCAGCAGAGGCGGATCCCCTGGGAACCACAGTTCCCCTCCTGCCTTTGTTAGTGCCAGGCTTCCTGGGAAGCAGCAGCGTTGGAAGGAGAGCTGCTCCTCCATGGCTCCTGCTGGTGATGGAGGTTCGGAGCGCTTGCCATTGCCGCACGTTGGGCCCTCTGCTCTGCTACACTGGCTTTCTGAACTGTGAATTGCTGCATTCTTCATACTTGGGCTATTTGCAGCCCGGTCAAGCACGTTCTTCTCCTTGCTATGGACACCCTGTGCTTTTGTTCTTTGTGTTTTGGATCTTCCTAATTACTGTGTGATATTTTGTGGAAAAGTGTTTGAGGGGGGATTGTGTAGTCTGGCATCTTCTTCCCTGTTTCCTTTAACAGCCTGAAACGTTATCAGCTCTGAGTTTGCTTGAGTATTGCCTTGTTCACATGTTCTGAAAGTGGAAACAACTCACTCGACTTGTGCTCTAGATCAGGCAGTACTTCTAAGTATTTCTCTCAGTTTCTCCCTCATTTGCCTCTTAGCCCACTCAGCTGTCCCACTGTGCTGTTTGGGGAGAGGGACTTAAAGGCATGACCTTGTCTCGATTCACTACTTTGTTAGTTTTGGCATTCTATGTATTTTTAAATATAGCTTTTCCTTTTATAGGATTAAGTATTTCTGTTTTAAGAGCTTGTTGAAACATACGTTTCCCTGTTCTCCTATCTTAGGCTTGGCAGCTGATCAGGGCAAGGCTGTAGATCAGAACTGGCTTCTGGCTCCTCCAGACACCAGTTAGAGGGGGCAATGCTGGAATGGTTTGAGGTGCTGACCAAGGAGATGACTGGGGGTGGTATTTCTGTTAAATGTTGGTTCCAGCTGTTGCTGGAGAATTCAGGCTTTAGAGGCTGACTGGATCCAGGCTTTGGAGAAGAGAGGCACAAGAGCAGAATGAAAAGCTTTTGCATTATCCCACTCCCCGACCCTTGTCTTTATAATGCTGCCATTTAAAGACTGAATGCCTGTCCAAGGACTGAATTTAATATATAATGTTGATTTAGGTCACAACTCTAAGACTGTCCACCCATCCATCTGATACAAAGCAATAAATACAAAATCTGTCTGAAATGACAGGCCAGCCTCTGCTCACTGGCCGAAGTAAATGTGCTCCTACTGAGGTGTGATAACCTGGCCAGCCTTAACAGAGTATTCCACAGTGCAAACATCCATCCATCAACTATTCCCCTCTTGGTATACCTATAAGACAGAACCGGGGAGGCATTGAGTGGCAAAGGGAGATTATCTGCTTTGATACATGTATTCTCTAGGCTGTGAGACAGAGAGCTGGGGTGGTTGTATTCCTATGGGCTCAAAAGATCACCAAAACACCACCTGTGAACCTGCTTGGGTCTTCAATGGCACAGAGGAGATCTTTATCCTCATTGTTTTGGTTATGCTTTGCTCTCCAGCAGAGATTGTAGCTTGGAGTTTTTAAAGTTTGGGCTATTGCTTGTTATAAACCAAGAACAGTTTATTAAACAAGACCTGGGTTAGTGCTGGAGCGGCCCTGTGAAACAGTAGTATTCAATAGCCAGGTTTTCCAAGGAGAGTGATCCTGACTTACTCATTGCTTATCTCTCCCAGCAAATGGCACCCTAAGGGGCAGGCGTGCTCAGGGCTGTGCACGTGCCAGTTAAAAACCCCAGGCCTGCAGGACTAATCCTGCCTCCTTGCTGCGTTGCGTGGCTGTGGGTGCTCAGGTGGCATCCTCCTTTCTGGTCTGAAATCCACAAACCAAGGCTCCTTTAATCTTAAAGGGTTTCTGCAGTTTCTAACACAGTTGAAGGTGTCCTCACTGAATTCCAGTTTCATTCCTTATGCCCCCTCTCAGGGTCCTTCTTGGGACCCAGTACTTTACTGATCTCCAGCTTCCCAGCCTGCAGAGTCCCACGGGATGGGAGACTGCGTGGAGAAAGGAAGGAAAAGCACTTCCTTTGAGTGGACAGGGGGAACCAGGGTCAGAAGGAGGGAGCCTGTGAAAGTCAGAAAGTGGGAGCAGGGGATTAAGTTCAGAGGAGGGGCATCAGCTGGGGGAAGAAAGGATTTTCATTGTGCTGGGCAGCGACATCTTAAGAGAGCTGAGTACCCACAGGAGCTCTCTGCAGAGGTGGGTAGCAGTGGATTCTCAATGTCTCTTTAAGACCTTTCCTCTTAAAAAGACTTTTGGGGCTCAGTTGCTGCATGGACAAACAGTCGGATGCTCAGGGGACAAGTTTTGCTACCCTTTGCCTGCTGAGCTGGCTTCACGTTGCAGGTGGCCAGTCTGGGTGCAGAGGGAGTGCGAGGAGGGAGCGTTTCCATTGCAAGAGGATGGAAGCTCTGCAATCTGGCCTGCTCTTCCCAGTCTTCCTTGGTAATGCAGAGGCAGGCAGGGGAGCTGGAGGGGGGTTCTGTTAGCCAGTCAATCAATCATTTCCCTGTGTTTGTTATTTATCCCCCTGGCTGAGCCCTCCCCTCATCCCTGCCACTCCGGCAATGGGAATTTCTGTGATCTCTGAGCAGCAGAGGCTGGCGGGCAGCCTGGTTGATGCTAGCAGCTCATTCTCAGCCACGTGAGAGGAGGAACTTCAACAAGGAGAGATGGAGTTAGAACTTTATTAGGACAAACTTAGGCATGATTGACTGAAGTCTCATGTTAAGGAGAGCACACAGGTCTTTCCAGGATTAAAAAATACACATATATAAAACACCTTACAAACAAAAGAAATGGTTTCCCCCCTCTGTGTGTGAATGTGTGTGTATATGTACAGGGAACTGTACCAAAGCTAACTATGTATCAGGAGCAAGGATTCACAATCCCTTTCAGTGGCCCTAAGAGAGGGAATGGCTCAGTCCCTGGTCCTGGTCCCTGGCCATTCACTCACACAGTCCAGTGTTGGGAAGCCGTGTCCCATGTCTGGAAGCGTGGTGCAGGGTAAACAAGAGGGAGCAGCTTAGCTCTGTTTAGCAAATCTCTTTAAAGGAGGGATGTCAGCTCTGCACTGGGGTATCTGGAGTGGGAGCAGACTACAGATCTCACCCACCAGACCCACTGTGCAGTGCTGGGCCCCAGTGGCTGCTCTGAGTGGTTACAGAGGTGGGAAAAGCTGGTCCATGGGTGGTTTCTTGCACGGCATGCGCTATGGGATGGAGTGGAGGTGAAAGTGACTTGATGGCAGAACAGGGGCTTGCTACGAGGACAGATGTCTTGGCGTGCACTGGCTGGCAGGCTTGAGAGAGCAGCCAAGAGCTGAGTGATGTGCAGGACCTGGAGAGGACTCTTGCTCCTGGCGAAAGATGCTCAAGTGTATCGGTAGGTTAGTGAGAAGAAGACACAGGCCGTACCTCTTCTGCAGATAAAGAGAGGATGTTTTTCTCTCAAGTTGGCAGCTGGCAGCAGCCTTTCAGCAGCATTCAAGTCGCTTGAAAGATGAGTTTAATAAGGGAAAACCCCTCTTTGTTTCCACATGATAATTGCTCTTTTTTTACTAGTGAGATATCTGTTCTCACAGGAGACTTTCTATTTCTGTTCATGGATAGCTTGCTTAGAATTGATGGCATAAGTGTCTTGGGAAAATTCCCGAGTCTTCATCAACCGGTCATCTGAGCGATATCCCCGGGGCCAGCCTGCTGTGCTGGCTTAGGAATGAGGAAGGGATTCCAACGTTAGACACGAGGCAGCTGTGCGTGGGGGCCACGGACATCCTTATTTATGGGGAAGAGTTATATACACAATGTCAAAAAATTCAAGTAGGCTTTATTGTATAGGTAAACTGGTTTAAAACATCTGGGCTCAGGAGGAGAAAAGGAGGGTTAGAAAGGCTGAGAACAATGCAGACGAGAAGGTCTTTCAGAAAGCCTACCAGTGTGTTTCTGCTCCCTGCAGGTGAGAAAAGCTTCAGCTCAGTATAACTGCCAAGCTGATGTAGCAAATGTTGAATAGACACCAAAGATGTAAGGGGTTGAGGTTCAGTCAGTCTGTTGAGTACAGTGTCGCAGCAGATACCTGCTGGTCAGGCTCAGGAGTCTGCTGGGCTGTGCTCTACTAGGCTGAGGATGGGGAGTCTCAGATCACTGTGGGTCCCATGATGAAAATATGGCTGTGAGCTTCACATCTTGAGATTGGTGCCTCTCTTCAGCGTGTGTCTCCCAGTGGCTGTCCCTGCCTTAAGCTGTGACAGGCGCTGTCTGCGATACAACAATGATGTTCACTGGAAAGGAGCAAAAGGGTGTTAAAACAGAGCGAGGTTAGTGGCAAGAGTCTGGAGTCCACTTTGCAGAAGGTCTATGAAGTGCTGAGACTGCTCCTTCTTCTCATCCCTCCTGGAACCAGGTCACACAGATAAGTCATCCGACCTTGCCTTGCTGCTGGCACGGCTCCGGCGTTTCTCATTGAAGTAGTTCTCGGGGAAGGCGGGTGCTGCACACTCGTTGGCCACCTCTGGGCTCTCCGCGTAGCTGGACTTAATGAAGGGCCCTTCACCAGCATCATCATCTTGGCCGTGGACCCTCTCGGTGGCAAAGTTGGCGGTGTTCTGCTGGGATGCCATCTTGTTGCTGAAGGGGCTGATGAACTTCCCGTTGGGACTCGACAAGCATTGGTTAAAATCTGGTGGAGGAGTGTACATCTGGGCCCTCTCTGCTTGCGGGGCAGACTCCAACCTGCCCTGGGCTGTGCTGGGGCTGGGCTTATAGGATCGGGAGCACCTCTCTTTGGCTTTCTTCCAGCCCAAGTGATACAGCTCGGCCAGGCTGAGGAATAGGGAGAGCACTGCCACAGCCAGCATGAAGACAATGAACACGTTCTTCTCTGTGGGACGGGAAACGTAGCAGTTGACGGGGTGGGGGCAAGGTGCCCGCTGGCAGATATACAGGGTCTCCAGGAAGATGCCGTACAAGATGTACTGTCCCACAATGAAGGCCACTTCCATGGCCGTGCGAATCA
>NW_009935474.1:39699-60715 GCF_000696875.1 Nestor notabilis | reverse complement strand
CGTGGGTGTTCATCGGGCTGCCCCTGAGTATGATTTTGCCTCCTGATTCATCCCAGCAAGACAGCTCAGCCTTCTCCACCGCAGCACACTTCTGCTGGTAGTATGTGTCACCGCTGTTCTTCATCTCACGGGCCTCTAGCTCTGCCTCCTTCATCTTCCTCTTCTCCTCCATGCGCACTGTGTGCATCGCGTGGCCCATGTACACCAGCGACGGGGTGGAGACAAAGATGATCTGGAGGACCCAAAACCGCACATGGGAGATGGGGAAAGCCTTGTCGTAGCAGACGTTCTCGCAGCCAGGCTGCTGGGTGTCGCACATGAAGTCAGACTGCTCGTCCCCCCAGGAGGACTCCGCTGCTGTGCCCAGCACCAGCATCCGGAAGATGAAAAGCACAGTCAGCCAGACTTTCCCCACCACCGTGGAGTGTTTGTGAACCTCCTCGAGGAACTCTCCCAGGAAACTCCAGTCCCCCATTTCTGCTCACCACGAGGGGTGAGAGGTCTTGAAAGGGGAATTGGACACAGCCTCTGTGGGAGAAAACAGAAGATACTGGTTCTAAGGAGGGTTAGGAAGTGCTCAGGTGGGAATGCATGGAGGGAAGTTAGTCGTTTTCTGTCAAAGGAAATATTTTCATCTGACATGAGATGAGTGAGGTCTGGTTTGCTGAAAACTTTGTTTCACATCCTCCGAAAACAATGTGTTGGGGTTTCTTTTATTATTACTTGAATTCAGCTACTGAAGCAACGAGTGATCTTTTTTTGCACAACCCAACTACAACCTGTTAAACGGGCTGCCTGAACTTTGAGGGTGAGCCACATCTATTCTTGTTTCAGAAATTTTTTTTTCCCTGCGGTCTGCCTATTGCATCCTCTGTGGACTGTGTAGTTAAATCATGTGTCTGCAAACTGCGCTCTGGGCATTCCTTAATGGGCTGATCCCCTGGGAGAGAAGACCGGAGTCTGCAGGTTGGTCTGAGCAGTGCCTTGGCACTTTCATGTGCTGCCTTTGTGTGGTACCTGTGCTGACACCTGGAACACAGAATCATAGAACAGTTAGGGTTGGAAAGGACCTTAAGGTCATCTACTTCCCATGAAGTGCGTGCAGGTCTGGGCTTCGTTTCTGAACTCAATGCCACCACTGAAAGAAATGCAGAGAAAACCTCTCTCATGCCCACCCTTGCCATAGCTTTTGCTTTGATTTTGCAGTGTCACCAGCTGCAAGTGTTTCATTTACAAATGGCAAATGTTTTGGGGAGTGTAAAGACTTTGGTGAGTTGTGCCAGTTCTGTAAACCTACCCTGCTGCCACCCCATCACACCTCTCTGAGAAAGAACTGCTGCACAATCTAAGTGGCGGGTCTTGCTCCCTCCTCTTTTCTTAAGCTCTGAAATGAAATTCACAGTTCAAATGACACAGGCAAATTAAAAAGCCTCCTTTGAAGTGCCTCCCAAGGGCCAGCAGCTCCTGGGAAGTGCTGTTTGGTAGGTGGTCTGATAAGAGGAAAGGTTTGGTGGACTGGTAGTAAGATTGCAAAGTGAAGACGTAGGAGAGCCCGTTCCAATCTTGTTCCTGTTTCTGATGGACTGTTTCTGGCCGAGTTGCTTAACCTCATGGATAAAAAGAGAATGATGAGTTTAATCCTTTTTTTGTGGAGCTCTGTGGGAGTGCTTGAGCAATCATTTGATCCAGTTATACTTGCCATACTTACCTTCTCAGGCCACAGCAAAGCTCTCCCTTGTGCGTGAGTTAAGGGCAAGGTGCTATAAAGTACGCAGTATTGCCTTGCAGATGATATTCTCCCACAGTCACTCTTTTTGAAAATATAATTTTAATAAGTAAATGAAAAACTTAATAATCATCATAATGAAATAGGAAAAGCACCAGACTATGTAAATCCCAAAGCTGTAGGGACCAAGTTGTTAACTCTCCTTCTTTATCGTCCCGTCTTGTCTTTAAGAGCCAATTATTTTACTGGGCAAAGAATGTCTGTGGAGAGTAGACACTGTTAAAAGCTAAAAATTTACTGCAGCAATATTGTGTAGATTTTGGTGTGAGCAAAAGCTGGAGAACAGAGAGATATCCTTGGTGGGGGAACAATATCCCCTCCTCTGCTCATGTAAGTGACATAATTTAATGTAGCAGCGCACATGATGGTTTCTGCCATCTATTGTTTCCATGTGGTGCCCATCTGCAAGGGTGGATGGCAAAAGATCAGAAGTTGAATCCTTAAACTCCTGGTGCTGCTGAGGTGAGGAAAGGTGAGGACTGCTCAGGTGAGGAGACAGAGAGGTGACCACTTGCTGCCCTACTGCCTGTCAGAAGCAGTGTGAGGAGGGAGAAGGGGTGTATGAGGGTGCAGAGGATGTGCTTTGGCTCTCTCCTGCTTTGGCAGGCATACTGCAGTTGTGCTGATGTACATCCTGGTGGCTGCTTGGCATATGCAGAAGCTTTCATCTGCTGCTAGCCCAGAGCTGGAGGAGCAGTAACACAGAAAATGAGCTAATCTTTTCTGACTCCTCTTTCCTGCACTGGCAAATGTGTGGGTCTGTCTTATCTTCTGAAACGGCTTTAGTGCAGTTATTGCATTCGGGAGAAATTAGCATATGGCTTCGTCCTGTGAGCACCAGGGCCAAGCAATGCAAGCAGATAAATCAGCAATGGGAAATATTTAGACTGTTGCATTGAAATAAGTTTTTTGGGGTTTTTTGCCTTAGACCCAGGGTGCAGACAAGGCACCATCTACCTGCTGTTCAGTGTACAGATGCGTCCAATGTCGATATGCTGTAGCGCAACTGTACACGTGGAATTTTCCTTCCAAGACAGCAATGAGTATCCTCATTTTCCCAGGTGAGTTTATGTTGTTTGCAGCTGCCCTGTTGCTCCTGCTGTTGTTAGCTGATGGCTGCCTTTTCTTGATTCACTCTGCTTGTTAGGGTAAAAATGAACACAGTTCTCCCTGGCTGTGCTCAGGCTGAGTTTTCCTTCCTGCCACGGGCATGTGGAGTCACAAACCGAGCACCTCTTTCCATCAGTTCTACCATGGTCAGGTCGTTTGGGGCTTTACTATGGCTTGCAGGGAAGGCTACTAAACCAAGACACTTGGAAACTGTAAAAATCAGTGTGTACGGAACACAAAGTAAGGAAAATATAAGTGCAAGAAGAGCCCAGAAATAAAAAATGTTAGTGGATGTGAGAATAATGGTAATTCACCTGCCTCAAACATGCAGAGCGTTTTCCAAGAGGATGTAAATCAGAAGGATCCAAGGCTGGCAGCCACATACAGCCAGATAATAGGGCCATTTCCCCTGCCCTTTGCTGCTGGCTGTTGCCCTGCACAAGCTGTTTAAAGGAGGGGCTGCCCAAAGATGCTTCCTGATCATCCTGCAACAGCTCGATAGGGAGCTGAGGTGGCTGCCACAAGGGGGTAGGTGGCCATAGGACAACAGGTTTTGGAAACCAGGAGAAGGAGTTTTCCCTCCTAGAGCAGTGTTTTTTGGTTTGCACGTATTTAGTTATTAGCAACCTGTTCTTGCAATGCCAGACCAAGGGCCTTCTAGAGCAACAGAAGAGAGCATCTCTCGCTGCTGCCAGCAAGCAAAGGGAGATTGTTGTCATCTCCTGACAGCTTTTTCTGGCTATGCAGGGCTGCCTCTGACCTAGCCTGTCTCCTCATGGCTTTACTAGTCTTGGGAATTTTCCATATAGTTCCCTTTCCTCATTCCCAGACTACTGTTGTCCTCACATGCTTTGACCTCTCAGCATGTGAGCATCTGTGGCCTTTTTATGTTCCTTCTTTGGACTCAGATGGACAAATCTTGTCTCACTCTGGTGTGACTTGGTGAAAAACACCTCTGGGTATCTTTGTGAGGTCTCAGCGCTGTCCTGACAGCAGCCATGCATATTCATGCAGAGCTGTGGGCTGTGCCACTGCCTGGCCGTGCTTCTGGCTTGAGAGCTTCCTGCTGGATGTGCGCAGTCATGGGATCCTGGCACCGGGAGATGCGTATGTGACAAAGCCCAGTGCAGCCTGGCACTAATCCATCGATGTGGCCGTCCTGGCTTAATCATCACCTGGAACGCTGCGAAAGCTGTGGAAAACAGAGCATCACACTGCGGGCCAGGCATGCAGCCCGCTCAGCTCCAGGCTGCCTTGTGACTGCCAAATTCCATGATAAAAATACCCCGGCGGGGTCGGCACCCGCTGGGGTGCCAGCCACGGGCTGCTCTCCACCAGTCCCTTTTTGCGCTACCTTTTTCTGTGGGAAGGGAAGCATCTGCTCCTCTCAGAGCTGCTCTCATCGTCCTCTTGGTGATGCCACATGCTCTGAAGGACGTGTGAGCATTTCACATCGCTGCTGCTTGCTCCGGCCACTGCGTTCACTGTGCTGGGACTCACTGGTGCATCGACAAACATCAAGGAGATTCACTGCAGAGAGCCAGGAGGGCTGTTCCTGTGCTATCATCTTCTTTATATGAGTTTATATCCCCAGGGATTGTTAGGAAGGAATTTTTCCCCTCTTCAGAAGACAGGCAAGACTATCAGCAGTGATATAAATAACTGAGCTCGACACTTCATGCTAACTTTTCCCACAAGGAAGGTGACAGGAGGTTGCCATCTCTGCGGGATGTTTCTAAAATGAAGTGGAGAGCCTGATTATGACACTGGTTCTGCTCTCCCTCGCTGGGCTGACCCCTTGGCAGGTCCCAGGGGTGCGTGGAAGGCTCTTTAGCGTGGTGGAAGTGTGCTTTTGGGGAGAGGGCAAAAAACAAAGTCAAAGCCATTTTGTTTTTGCCCAATTGATACGTGTGATTTTCTCAGTTGGATACAAAAGTGTGTACCTGAGAGTTAACCAGATGTCCCAGTGAACTGGAAATCTGGGGCCCAAGATGTTTTGAAGAGGCTTACGCGCCAGACACAGAGCTGTGTGTGGAGGACAGGCAACAAGTCCATCATCTCTGAGCTATGAATGGGGAAGTAGCCATCTCCTTTAGGTAAAGGGCACATGAGAAGTGGCAGCCCTGTGTAGCAGAGCATCCAGAATCGCTTGTGGCCTGCCTTCCTCCAGCTGTGTCACCTCATACCAGGTCCAGGCCAGTATGTGGCACAACACATAGCTGCCATGGGCAGTATGTGGGCTGCAGCCAGACCCAAGCCAGAACCAAGTGGTCCCTACACTGCAAAACTGGCCACTTGCATCTGTAGATGCTTAGGAAGGATGCTTTCAGCTCTGTGCTGGAGGTTAGTTGATGCTGCTTTGCTACGCAGCTCTACCTTCACTTAAGGATCTCCAGCCCTCTGTTAGCAGTAGATGCTGTCATCTTTATCTTGCAGATGGTGATCTCTGGGGTACAGGAAGGGCAAACTCCTTGTTCAAGGTCACTGTGTTAGTGGCAGTCTGGGGACAGAGCTCAGGGGCTGCAGCTTGCAAACTGGTGTCCTTTTCTGAATGCAGTACTGCCTCTTAGACTTGGTGATAGTGACACAACACTGGTTCTACAGCACAAGAACATTTGTCTCTACAGACCGCAGCCCTTCTCTCCTGTGCCCCAAGACAACGCTGTCTTGGTAACCTGAACAAAATCCCTCTTGTTTTGCTAGCCTTCTACAGCAGGTACAGCTGGAAGAACCAGAGGTTCTCTTGTTTGGGTTTTTTTTGTGCTTTTCTGAGGGACAAACATCTTGTTATTGCTGGCAAAACCCACAGACATAGTCAGTGCCCAAAAGGAAGAAGCAGCCTTTTCAACATACATATGCAGTGCTCCTTTGTTGCCAGGACCTGGTCAGGAAGCACATTCTGGGGGCACATGGCTTATGATGTTAAAAGATGAATAAAGTTAGAAATGCACTGTCCAGCATGGGACAATGCTTTGAATTCCAGAGGCTTTTCATAGCTTTGTGACACAGATCGATGCTGAAGCCCACCTCAGCCTGAATTGGCTCTTTTATATGTGTATACAACAGTCAAGGAATGACCTGTTAGGAATTCTGTCCAAGCACCATCCCTCTGGCTTCATATATGCATGTATGTGCTTATGGTAAGTTTCTGCCTGAAACAGGCCAGTTCTTTAGCCAGATCAGTAACTCTGATCTGCACATGGATCTGGATTAAATAGGCTTTAAGAAAAAAAGCCCAAACCTGACACGTTTGCATAGGTTCCTTTCTAGTTTGTCGGATACGAAGTCTTGTGCTGAACCAGTATCAGGGAGAGTGACTGTCTCCAGTGCTCAAACCTCACAGGAGAGGCAGACCTCTGAGTTGACAGCTCGTGTCCTAGAAGACAGACATCCAGTGCTCATCCCTCTGCTCCTCCTGAGTTCACGGTAATCTCTGAACAGGTCACACTGGTACCCAAACCACTGGCCCTGCTTGCGGTTGCAGACAGCTTGTTATTCCCTGATGAGGTGTGCTCTCCCCCTCCTCTCCAAATGTGGAAAACCTCAGCGTTCACAAAAAAGAGAGTGGGTGAGAAGATAAGGGAGTTGAATGACCTGTCACCTCCTGAGCACACACACACAACCCTGATGCACAGAGACACAGACAGGGAAATCACTCAGCACCTCCAAGTGTGTACATCAGGGATGTGTTACACGCACAGATGACAGTATTATGTAGAATATTTTCACCTGAAGTGGTGGTGGAAGCTGCAGCCTCTGGTTAGCTGAAGTTTTATTATTTGTCTATCCAGGATTTCTAATGCTATTTTCTGCCCCTGTCCTTGGCCAGGGTCAAATTGTGCTTTCATATATCCAAATATTAGGACCAACCTCTGCCTGATGTAGATGCAGGAGACCAAGAACAGAAAAGACCTTGAACTCAGATAAGTCAAGCTGAGGAATGAATTTGTCCCCTTGTTTGGAAAGCCTGCATCAAATAGTTACATGATGGTGGTATCCAGGTTTGTGCTTAGCATGCAGGGAGCGTTAATTCTCTTGGGATTCTCTGTCTTTGCCTTAGAGAAAAGTGAGTCCTTATAGAGCCCAATAAACGTGACAAAACTGAACTTGGGGTAAGCTAAATGAAAGCTCAGACGTGCTTTTGCTAGGAAAAAACCACCAGTTCTCTCTCTGATGTAAATGTTGCAAAGAAGCTCATGGATATTACTCCTTAACTAACAAGATGAAGAGCATCCAGATCAGGATTACAGAGCTTGGTGCTCTTTCCATTTTCTTTATCTTTTCAGGGAGAGGCTATCCTATATGAATGTGCAGATGATGATAAATTGGGCAGTGCAGTGCACAGGAGAGGGGGCAGCCAAACAGGGCAGAGGGAGCTCTGGAAAACAGAAACATACTGAGAAATTTGGGGGCTGCTGTAGTAAAGCTGTTCCTGAGCAATGCTGAGAGAAGCTGATCTTAAGCACTGCTTCGTCAGTGGGGGAGGCTGGTATGAGGAGACGTGGCAGTGATGGAAGGCATCATGTTGGGCCCGATATAGCAGGAAAAAGCCTGCCCATGTGAATTTCGGCTGGGTAGTAGACTGCGTGAGATACGACTTGTTATAGTGTTGAAACAAAGCAGACTGGAGAGGTAGTGGGAGAGGGAGAGGGCTCTCATTCACTTTTCACATCCTTTCTTCCCTCCTCCCTCCCTAGTGTCTCCCTGCCTATCGCTTCCCCATTGCTCTCCTACAGTCAAGCTCCCCCCGCAGAGCCTTGCCTAAGTTTTTTGGCAGTTTTGACCACTTAACTCTCTACAGCACCAAGACTGCTAACGCTTTCAGCTTTAGAAAGGGGAATTTTTCAGTGACTATCTGCTTCCCACTTAGTACCACCTTGTCAAATCTAATTTCTTCCTTCTTTCAATAAATCTGCAGGATTCTCTTCACACTCCAGCCCCATTGCTGCATCCTTGCCTCAAGTATTTTATTTCTCATCCAGGGTGAAGTCTGGCTATAGCTTGTGAGTGGATTACTTTATATACTCAGTGTATGTGTATATACATATATATGTGCACACCCCTTCCCCCTCCTTTAAAAACAACTAGTATTAAATTTGCAAAACCCAGAAGCAGAGAGTTAGGAAATGCTGGAGTTACTGTTCTCAGTAATCTTAACTCAATCTCTTTGTGCCTCTGCCTCATAGCTGTGAGTCTTTAACCACATCCTCACATTGTCACCTCATTCTTTGCACAGGATGCTTGCCTTGTTCTGTGCCAGCCTGGCTGGGGCTTTCTTGAACAGCAGCTATTCAATGTTTTGTTTTCTCCTCATTGTTCAGTGGGTGGCCTGTGCCTCATTTACTGTACATTATTCAAGTCCAGTTCTAAAGAGAGAATTATTAGTTTCCTCATGGGTTTTCCTATGGCTTTCATCACAACAGTATCTGATTGCTTCACAATTATTAATTGACTTATTATCATTACCACACAGAGTTGAGGAGATTGTATGAGATCAACTTTACAGCTGAGGAACTAAGGCAATGAGAGATTCAGATAAAAAAAGTTCATTAATTTTGGAAGCTGTTTGGTGATGTTGCTGATCTGCGTTGGTTTTAATTTCCAGTCTACTTAACACTATATAATGTATGTTCAAAGCAGAGCTCTGGTTAATGCTGGAGTGGGAGAGTTTATCACTTCCACCAGGTGAACCACATGTCAGGTATCCAGAAGACAAGAGATACCACTGAGGGGGCATTTGTGAGGAAACACGGCTTAAGTCATTTGCCCCATCACGACTCCAGGAAACTGGAGTAAGAAGCAAGAATTATCCCTGGTCCCCTTGGATATCTTTATCTCATTGTAAACTGGAGACAGTTTTTCTCCCATCCCACTATTCCCTCCTTTCTCCACCAGGCATCTGAATGCAGCCCAAGACCCTGGAGCTCTGCAGCAGTCACCCTGCTGGACTGCTTCACTTCCCGAGCGACCCTGTGCCCTGACCAAGGCATCTGGCAGCTTCTCTGCTTCTAAGGGAGAGGAGTTTCATGTGGAAATTCCCAGCCATTCTTAAGGCATGTCCGTAATGACAAAGATAGTGAAGAAAGATGGAAATATAAGTGTAAACTCCTTAGTTCTTATATTAAAAACAACTGGTCTCTCTGTAAAGATACTCTAGAGACTTAGAAGTGTGCATCTCTATGCTCATTACTTACTGTGTGGTGTGAGTATTTCTTTGTTTCATGCTGGAGTATTGTTCATAGAGATCTCTCTGTTGCTTATCAATAGACATAAAATTAACATTTCCCCCCCTCCCTCTTTATGAATTATTACCCCAAAGATTGAAGTTTCTCTGGTGCCTCCCAGGAACTATTTCTAATTTTAAGCCTCTGTCCTTGTTCCTCACACGACGGCACCCGAGGTGTGGAGCAGTGTCTGAAACGTGCTCCCTAATGACACAGGATAGTGCTGAATTACTCCTTCCTTCTCGTCTATTTTCAATGCTGCGAGATAAGTCAGAAAACAAGGGCAAACATGCAGGACGTGAAATCTGTCTGAAGGTCAAAAAGAGAAGAGAGGCTGGGGTATGAAGTTCTCTATTTTCAGGCAAGCCTTAAATTTTTTATGTGGAAGCCCATAATACTAAAATATTATGATAATATATACTGTTGAGTGGAAAAAACCCAACAACCCCAAACAGTTATAGTAGCACGAATACTTAACATAGTTCCCAAGCGACTGGAACCTGATGAGTATTTTAAACCCTGAAGCCTCGGGAATTCTCCTAAACTACTGTTCTGCTCCCAAGGAAAGGAGGGAGAAAGTTAGAAACCTGTGCTCTTTTCAGAGTAGATTTTGAAGGGACCAGGAGATGCAGATTTTTATGGCTTCTGGTGCAAATACTGAATACTGTGAGGCTTCTGCATAGCAGTTTAACCCGCTCCTAGCTGCACATGAGTCTGCACGCATATATTACCTGCGTTCTTTAGCCTTAAAGAGAGGATCACATAGGCAGCAGTAAGGGAAAAACTCTCACACATACTGCTTCACCAAGGTATTTTGGTGGGTTTATTTGCATGGAGGAATTGTTCAAAGCTCATTCAGCCCATGACTTTTTTAGATGAGGTTTGCCCAGAAGTTGTCTGATGGTTTTTACAGTACTTCAAGGACAGAGGCACTGCCTCAGTTTACCGAAGCCATTAAAATCAGTGCGCCACAAAGCTCATTAGACATGAGAAATGACCAGTAAAACAGCCCTTTAGGAAATCAAAGGACCCACCACAGATCAGAGGTGACAATTAGCAGGCAACCTCTACACTCATTGTGATTGCTTCTTTCCAGGTGCATGTATAGGGGTACTGTGTTTTCAAGCTGGGCTGTTCTTAGAGACATGCAGTGGCAATGCTAGAAGTATTAAATTATGGAAATGTGACTGAATAACTATTCCAAGTGCAAAAAGGGGAAAAAAGAGTTATGAGGCAAACGAAAAGAAGCAGCAGCTGCTGGTGGGAGAGGATATTTGCTCCTTTAGGTCTGCGTGCCTCTTTGAGGCTGCCCTGGGCAGTGTCGGGATGGAGAAGAAAGGCATTCCCCCCGTGGCGCATGCAGTACGGGTGACCGGGAGGTAGGAGCAAAGCACTTCTCTACATTCGAGTTACATTCCCAGGCTCCATGTCACACACCAGCCAGGACACACCACTTCCAAGGGAAAGAAACTGCAATATTTTGAAACCATCCTGCACGCTTTGGAGTATAAGCAGCTCACGCAGACACTTGATAAAGTGTTTATACCCTGAGAGCCTCTCATAGGTAAGAGTTGCCTTCACCACTCTCCCCTGAGCAGCCTGACAACATGCTGAAATGGGATCTGACAGAAACTGCAATTTGCACGTTATACTGTCTGAGGATACTTGGGGCTCTTATCCTGCTTTCCTGTGCTTTGAAATGTATCGGTATCCTGGCTCATTGCAGGGAGGCTTCCTTATAATTTCTGTAGCTGCCTGTGGCAAAAGGAGTTTAATTCCTGAAATGTCCCAAGCCCATCTCATTACTAGTGGGAATGCTTTGGAGGGAAACTGAAAGAAAAAGTAAGTTTCTTAAGTTATTTTTGTCTGTCCTTCTTTTCCTGCCTCATCAAGTCCTCCTCTCCTCTCATGCTGTTTTCCCCTTGAGTGTAACAGCTTGATCTGCCACCGATGCTTCTGCAGTTCTGTTATTTCCCCCTCATGGTTACTTACCTGATTTCCAGTATCTTGTCTTCTGTCTCCTCTCCTTCCTTTAGCACTTTTTCTTTCTGTAGTTGAGTTGGACTCCTTGTTCTTCGCAGTTGCTTGGTTATATTCCTTTAGTAGGTTCTCTCTCTTCCCCTGTCTTTCTCCACCCCCTTTCTGTGTCACTTTCTGTCTTCCCCACTGCCTCTCTGCCTTTCCCCCTCTTCTTTCTTCACCTAATTTTCTTGTCTCTCCCACACCCTCCAGCTTAATCTTTCTATTTTCAAACCTAGTTTCCTGTTGTTTTCCCTTTAAAGAGCACCCTCTCCATTCCCAGTCTCTCTCCGTGCCACCCTCCCCATGCCGACAGGATGCTGCCGACTTTGCGTTGTCCCTTCCACTTGCCGCTACCACTGTTCCTCGCACCTCCTCCCCCAGATAACATGCTATGGTCTAAGCCTTCCTTAAATGAAAAGAGACAGGGCTGCCCCACGGTTACACCAGCCAGGCCCTGGGAAGCTTTTTGCAAGCAACACATCAACAAATGACATTTTCTGACTTGTTTGCTCATAATCTGGCAAAGCCGAGTTCATGTGGGGCAGAGACCTCCACGTCTCCAAATAACACAGGACTTGCTCTGCTGGCTTGGGTCAGGGGACCAGCACAGCTGCAGCCTTGTCCTACAGGGCACTGGATGCTTCCCAGGAGGGTTTTACTGATAAATAGAGAATAACCTGCCTGTCAAGAGAGGTGTTTTTGACACACCAACCTCCCGCCACCTCCCCACACCTACACAAATGGGCATTTGGGCCTTGCTAAAAAATGCTTTGGCACACTGTCTGAAGGCCTTGTATCTCGTGGATGTGTCAAGTCGAGCCTCTGACCCCTGCACATCAGGCCCGAGAGAGGAGGATGAATCAGAGATGCGTTCTGGTTTGATAAAGGCTGGTCTCAAAGAACCAGTGTCAGGAGAGTGAGATTTGCACAGAATACTCTTCCTGGGCTAGATATCTCCCACCCAGAACAAAATTGTCCCGGTGCTAGTGTAGATCATGAAGCAAAAGCAGTTCAGAGACTAAAACAGTGGGCTGGCAACTCTTCTAATGTAATCATTGTTCTCCCACTTATTTAGTAGCCCGTTTAATCTGCAGATTGAAGGGCAGCCTATGCAGGGACAGTGCTGGGCAGAGGCTGCCCCTGGAGGTATGTCCTATGTGAACACTCTCACTTTGAAGTTGACTGCAACTCCTTTTCAAGAGGGCTGAATCCGTGCTGATGGTTAGTGCAGGACATACAGTTCACAGCAAATTCCCATAGCAGCTTAATGAGCTCCTGGTATGGAGAAACCCACAGTCGTTTGCTTCCTTTCTAACTTCAATGAAAGGCCTTCTGTGACTTCAAAGAAAATGGGAATGTTTTTGGAGTTGTTTCTCCCTCTCCTGCCTTGCAATTGCATATCTGTGATGGAGTTTCATGGGAAGGAGAATATTGCTGTGCTCTTTTATCTTTCTGGAGTAATTTCCATAAGGCATTATTTTGTAAAGTCCTGTTGATCTTATGCCAGTGCAATTGCCAAGGACTTCATGATAACATGTCCAAAAAAAAGGTGTTAATAATACAGATCTAGCTCACAGATGGCTTTGAGATAGGCTAGCTAAGGCTTGTCAAGTGTTTCTCACGTGCTATAGAGAAGCAGGTCCTGTGAGTGAGCTGTCTGAAATGTAATCCCTCCCTGCATGGCTGACACTTTGCAGTATGCTCAGGGTAATCAGGTCTGATTCTTACTGCTCACTCCTTTGTGTTTCCTCTGCTGGTATTGTTCCTGCGTGGCATACTCATTCTCCTACAGAGTTAATCTCTGAATCCAGCAGATACAGTCTAGTTCTGTTGAATGAATGCAGGAGGGGAGAAGGTTTCTGACCAATACATGCATCATGCAGGGGAGGTAACTGTTACAAGGGGTTTTTTTGGTGATGGTGGTAACTGTTTGAATTTGATGCACAGAAAGGAAATGGGTGAAGGCAGACGGGGAGGCAAAAGATAGAAAGGTGAGTAGAGATACTGTATGGATGCTTCAGCCAGCCCCTCAATGTGCCATCCCTTCTCTTTGCTACGGCACCCCCTTCAAGGGAAAGCAGAGGTGTCATGGCAGCTTCTCCAGCTCCACAGCTAGAGAAATAGCTGTTTTCCCAGTGGTAAACTGGGAGGAAGGATTTTTCCTCCCCTCCCCAAGAGACTGCTATGCAAAACTTGTATGACTTGAGTGAGGAGAGCAAGTGGAAGAGAATGCTCCCGCAGACAGTGGGAATGAGAACAGCTGACAGCTTGCCATGTGCAGCTTGCAGATCTCAGCAGTTCATGGTGCTGTGGAACAGATTTTGAAAGAAAAGAGAAATAAAGCCAGGAGGTAAGGGGAAAATAAGGCAACATGTACCATCTTTTGATCAAAGGTAAATACCTTTCTTGGGGTAAGATCCCTGACCCTCTAGGTAAAGGAAATATAGCACACCTTATCTGCCTGGACTTCAGTAAGGCATATGATAAGGTGTCCCAGAAGAAGCAAATGAGTGGAGAAGATTCAGGTGAAGAAGAAGACAGGGATTATTAGAGAAATCCTCAAGCAGTTAAGAGGCTGACAGAAGTGAGACACCAGTTCCCTAATGGGTTGAGGGGAAATGATCTGTGCGACTGCTCCAAGATTGCTCTTAGGACTGATCTTTTTAATATTTGTGTTAATTACCTTGGCACTGAAAGTAGAAATGCTGATGAAATCTGCTGAGGGAACAGAGCCAGGAGGCATTGTCAGGGCAGAGGTGGATTCCAGCACTAGGAGAGTGGAACTGGGATGGTCGAGGTGAGGTTAAATGGGAGAGCACAAAGTCACGCACTAGGGGAACTTACTGCTCAGAGAGTACCAGAAACCTCTCTTAGCAGTTGGGGGTTCCTCGTTGGCAGGGCTGAGACAGGGAAGAACCCTGGGTGAAGGCTGCCAAAGGAGAAGATACCAGCGATGCTATGCAGGGGTGAAAAAGGCAAGTGAGCTTTCAGGACGTAGCAGTATTTCCAGTTGCAGCAAGTGAGATGAATGTGATCCAAGAGGATGTGAGACTCCGCCAGAATAGTGTGTGCAGCGCTGCTCACCCACATTCAAGATATTCAGCCTGGAACAGGTGCAGAGAAAGGCAACAGGATGATCAGAGGGACGAAGGGTGTCTCTTGGCCAAGAGTATGTTTAGTTATCAGCCGCAGAACTGGCTGCAGAGAGGTGCATGAGGCGACCGGAAAATAGATGCAGTATCAGTTTGAGCTTTTCTGCCTTAATTATTTTGCACTGAACTTCATGCTAGTGCAGCTACCCAAACTAGTTAAAACATGGTGTGATGTGCCTGAAGGATGAATAATATAAGGGAGCTTAGTTACTTAGTCTGGCAGCACAAAGGTTAAGAGAGGAGAGAGTTGCTGCCTATAAATGCTTTTAGGAACTGGGGGCTGGGAAACTAAGAGCTAGGGAGAGAGTATAGCTACATAAGCTAAAGGACAATGAAAAGAATAAATAGATATAAATTGGCCATGAATGAATTTAGTTTGGAAATCAGAAGGTTTCTAAGCAACAGAGCAGGGAAGGAGGTGCTGGAACAGCATTCTAGGAGCACAAGTGACAGTGGAAACCTAATGAGATTTAGAACAGAGCTCAGTAAGTTTAGAAAAGGCCATTTGTTTTGTACTTGCCTGTTATTGAAAGGGATTGAACCCGATAAGCCAAGAGGTCCCTTTTTCATTCTATTTCTTGTACTTGCCTTATTGCCTTATCAGAGCTGCTCCCTTTCACACGGAAGTCAGGTAAATCCCAAACACAGTCTGTGTGATGAGTTTTTTGGCATTGATCCCATGGTTATTTAATGGAAGATTCATTCTGTGTCAGAGATTTAAACAAAAAAAGCAAGCCAACACAATGCATAGAGAAGGTCTGCAAATATGCAGAAGTATAGATGAGAGCTCACATGTGGAAGAGCTTCTTCACATAAAACAGATGTTCTTGGAGCCTCTGGCTTTGCTGGAAAGATGTTTCTAATGCAGGTAGGTGCTGTCCTGACATTTGAGAACTTCAAGAGGCTGTCTGAAGGGAAAATGTGCTTTCCTGCCATTACGGAGGACTTTGTGCTTTGGGAGGATATGAGATTTATCACGTTGGGAAATGTCAGAAAAAAACACCACCCAACAGCAGTTGAGATAGAAACTTCTTGCATGTATTTAATCTCTGATGCCTGGCCACAGCACTGTACTTACTCTGATTCTTCACATTGTCCTGTGCTGAGCAGGCACCTTTAGTACCTTCTTTAAAGCACCAATGGATGCTACCTTCCTGGTGAAACGTTTTATCTAAAATCCCAGTGTGTGGATATGATTGAAAGATAGGGAGGAGAGGGAAGTTCTCTGCTATACATTAGATCTCTGGAGACAGCTTCCAGGCATCCTCCAACAGGAGACAGATTCCCAAGGACAGGCTGGGCCCAAGGGAACAGGAGTAGCATGTGATGATGGGCCTCTGAATGAGAGGGAATGGTTTTATAGTCACAGTTCCTTACGTAGTGAACAATCCCAAATAATACCATTATTGGTGGGTGTTTTACACTTCCCAGCTCAGAGTACCAAACCAGCAGAGGGAGAAAAGAGGAAACAAGAAACAGCAAGGCATGAAATGTCACTGCGTGTCGGCCTCATTTACCAATAGAATTTTCAGCAAGGTAAGATTCCATCTCACTGAGGAGAAATGACCATCTATCCCAAAGAAAACAGTTGCCAGCTTTATGTTGCTGGCAATAAAGCACGACTCTCTCACTGCTGCTGCTTCCACTTCTCAACTCTGCAGCATCTCTGAGTAGTTGAGAAGTGCTTTGTAAATGATAATGCAATTACAGCTCCTATAAACACTCTCCTTGCTTTACAGGTGGAGGAACCAAACCATGGAGAGCGTAAAGGATTTGTCCAAAGAATCAGCAAGTCATTTTCAAGCAAGAAGTCCTCATCTACCCAATCACCAGACATTCATCTTGTCCTGTAAACTTCCAGGTAGATGAATTGCTGCTCTACAGAAATATATGTGTGTACAGATATATACATACGTACGGTTCCCAAAGTGAGAAGAAAAGAAAGAACAGACCTTTACCTCTTTTTGCTGAGCCTGCACAGGTAGAGGGAGGAGCAGGTGAGCTTTAGCACAGCCCCTTGGTCTTGCTGGAGCCCACCTCTCTGTCAGTGTTCGGCTCCCAGAAGAGATCCGTGTCTGAGGGAGGACACTCTGGACAGGGTAAAGCTTCCAGGAGCTCAGCCTCTGACTCTGGCTCTCTGGCTGGAGATTCCCTCAAGCCTGGGGGAGCGATGCTGGGGGAGACTAGCTCCCGAGCTGCTCCTGACATGCACTGGCAGCTGTCTGCCTGCTATTCTTTTAAAGAGTCTTCGTGGATCAGGATAAAAATGTGATCTTACGCAGGCGGCATTGTAAGCACAACTTGGCTCCAGTTCAGCTCTTCCTCTGGCTCCCAGCTACTCTATTTTTATTGAAGGAATTTGAGGCTATCAGAAAGGAAGTCAAATTGTTTTAGGAAAACAATAGAAAAGCAACTTGAAGTTTATTAGCTTCCTGCCCAGGGCCTGGGACCAACTTGTCAAACTTATTAGAGCGATGGCAGAGCTATTTATTTAAAAGGGCTAGCGACAAGACTCACAATTTCATTCCTGTTTAGGCCTTGGTGAAAACAAAGGAAAGCCATAAAATAATATCTGAAAGGAGCAGATGGCCAACTGGTAAATGGTGTAAGTAAGGTTGACTTGTGAGCCATTCGTGGTGTTCACCAGCGCAATGGGTTTTGTGCGATTTTGTTATCGAATGAATGCCTGGGCTTGCATTCATAGAGTAGCCTCAGCACCCCAAATTCTTGACTGTGGCTCAGATTTTCAAATGGAAGCCTTGCACCTAAGATTACAAATTTGGCAGGAAAAGGTCTTAATTTAGAGCTACTGAAAAGGGCAAAACAATACAGCAGGTCTGCAGAAGAGTCAGGAATAGAGCCCAGGTGTCCCTGATCCTGTAGGACCGCTGGAGCCCCCTGAATGTAGAAAGTATTTATATCCTTCAGGAGCAGCTGCAGTCTGCTTCCCCATTCAGCTACCCCAAAGTAGCAGCGCCATTAAGTCACTGAGAACATGCTGGCATGCGTCTGGTGAGAAGAATGGACAGCCAAACTATTAGACTCACAAGCAGACAGTGTCCATGCTGCCCGAGCCTGAGGAGTTTCACTGTTTGCAAGGAAACAAGAAGAGAATAAACCAAGAAACTGAGAAGCATTTACAAACTCTGCTTAATGCAAAGCCATATCCCTTTTTCAGAGGGCCCTCTGCTAACTGTCTAACCTGCTTCCAGGGAGCATATAGGAAGAACTCACCTCTCCTTTCAACAGTGCAGGAGTAGTCTCTAGAAAGTCAGATGCTGAGAGGTACCGATCCCGCAGAGCTATGCACACAGGCTTTCAACAACTCAGTAACTGCTTTTCAGATGAAAGGAAGAAGAGCCCACCTCAAAAATTATCTTCCTTCTCCTCATTAACTTAACTGAAAGTGGGAATGCAAAGCTACAGTTTTCTCTGAGGCCTAGGGCAAAAATGCCTCTTGTATTGGCAAGTGATAGAAAATCTCTTTTTAATTTATCCAGGTTAGATGCTTGTAAGAGGGTCAAAGTGAGTGCGTGATCTCCGGGATGGCCTGAGAAACTGGCTTTTAAATTGGTAGCTTTAATGTAAGTGCAACAATTTTGCATTTATTTAAGGTGTTCCTACAGCTTTTAGAAGGTTTCTCTAATTTTCATCCCTCTCAGATACATTTTTGGCAAACAAATCACCCAAAGAAGCACACAGAGCAGTGCAGCATCCTAGTTCATTAGAGTCCGTAGGTATTTACTTAATTTCACTTACATTCTTGTGTTGCATTGAATTCAATGAGATTTAATAGCCTGGAACTTAAGCACCCTCCGTTGCCAGCCAGGCCAGCTTTGCTGGGGGAATTCCAAGGCACAGGCAGCTAGTTGTTATACCTCTCAGTCACCTCTGCCGTAAGGGATGCCACATGCAAATCACACGATGGTGGTGTGGCCAAGGAAGAGGTTTTATTTGCACTTATTTGGAATCTGTGTCGTCTGGACTGGTATCAATTCACACTTTGTTCTAGTAAGTAGAGTTTCAACCCCAAATGTATGCTGTGAGAGCCCTTTTGTTGGACTCTCGGTAGTCCCTGGGGCTGGGATCCTGCAAAGACATGATCATGTGAGTAATTGATACAGATACAGCTTGGGGCCATTTGTGTGGGTAAAGGTCCGTCTCTGTAGGAGTGTCATAGACTGGAAAATGTTGTAGATTGTTGAAGCTCCTGTTTTTACTACCAACAGCCAATACGGTTGCTCAGAAACTTTTGGGGTGTTTGCTAGCGGGCTGGACCCACGGATGCTGGGGGACCTCTCACCCCAGAAGGTTGTGACATGCTGTCATGGACAAAGCGTGAGGGGTTCAAACTTAAACAGAGGAAGTTCAGGTTGGATTTAAGGAAGAAGCTCTTTACTGTGAGGGTGCTGAGGCGCTGGCACAGGGTGCCCAGAGAAGTGGTAAATGCCCCATCCCTGGCAATGTTCAAGGCCAGGTTGGGCAGAGCCTTGGGCAACATGGTCTAGTGCCAGGTATCCCTGCTCATGGCAGGGGCGTTGGAACTGGATGATCTTAAGGTCCTTTCCAACCCAAACTATTCTATGACTCTGTGATTCTATGTAGTGCCACTGCCAGCACCCAGTTCCTGGGATGTGCTCGCTGTCCCATGGTGGGGTTAGGTAGTTGTGCTGCTGTGAGGTCTCCCAGCTCTAAAGCTTGAGGCTTTAGAAAAAGGCTGCTTAAACAATATTGCCAGTGTGGAAAGAACCACAGGCACATGTCTCATGATAAAGCAAGCTAGCTCTGCTGTGGGGTAGAAGGACCTCAGCCTGCTCCATAGCTTCCTCTCAGGGGGAAGAGGAATCAGGACTTGAATCTGCTCTGAAGGCCAGGATCTCTAGAGCTTTCCCTGGAAGTCAGCTTAAAAGGAAGAAGCAGTGAAAAGATTTGAGGAAAGAGAGACATGTGTTTAGATGATAGTGAGTGAAACTGAAAAATAAACAGCCTGAGTTATGGGAGGATTCTCAGATGGTGCTTACTGCTCTCAGCCAGCTTGTTCTCTTTTGTGATGGCCTGAAAGCATTTTGAGATATGACCTCCCGGCTAAAATTAAGAACTTAATTAATTGCACAAATTTATGAGTAATGGTTCTTCTCACCAGTTTCGTGATGTGTGTTGGCTGGGTTCTGAAGCCTTCTGTAAGCAATGCAAATTACAGCAAATGGAGGGGGCAGGGGGACGCTGCTGGCCCAAGCAGATTAGAAGGGTACATTTTATATTAGAAGACCAAATACCCGTGTGCTAAGCGTGCACACACATGCACATAGAGTAAAACTCCATTTCTTTTGCTAGCAAGAGGTCACAAACTAGACTAACTCCCAGCCGTGTTGTGATGCACAGCGTGCAGGGAACGTGCCTTACAAAGGGCTTCCCATTCCAGAGCGTGCCATGAAGTCAGCTTCAGCAGTGCAAGGGAAGCAGGCAGCCCTGCTCCTTCATGGTGCACCTTCTGTGTGGCAGCAGAAAGGCAAATGGGCTCACAGGGATGCATTAGGCACCTGCACTTGTCAGCCTGGCATCCTGACTATTTGTTAGAGGAAAGCTTGGAAACGGTTTGTGTTCAGTTTTGTTGGAAGGGTGAAGGATTTGATCAATTCAAATCTCCTCAATTGTGTTTCTGGACACCTGGGTTTCCTGGTAAGATGCTGTCTGCTTGACTTCTTCCAACAGCCCACCCCTGCCCAGAAGAGGTGACAGCCTGCAGAGGAAACAGGTTTGTGTTAGTCACCTACCGCCACAAAGGCAAGGAAGCCGGTGCCCTGGCTTCGCCACTGAGGCCATGCAGTCAGTGCTCTCCTGTTTAAAGCTATGAGGGGTGGAGAGAAGGCTTCACCCGCTGAAGCTTCTTCTTTTCAATGCTAGTGGAGGCAAAGATGAATTGTGCAACATTGCGAGCCTGTACCGGGGTGTTTCAGTTGTGGGTTGACGTTGTTTCGTGTCTCTGATTTGGCGATTGGCAGATGATACTGACGTGGGCTCACGCTGTGCTAAGGCCCGTGTGTAAGCTCATGCAGAAACCTGTTCGAATAAAATCTGATGGAGAAAGTCATGTCATCAGGTTTGTGTGTGTTTGCTGATGTTGTTTGTTTTCCTTAAAATGGTGGGAAAGGAAGAGGTATTTAAACTTGACTGAAACAAGTTGAAGCATCTGTGAATTCACTGGCTTTGAGCTGAATCTTGCAGTTTTGTACTCAGATACAGAGTCTGGCTTCTTGATGAGAAAACGGAAGTTTATTTTCCTTAAAAACTACCCCCTGCCCCCAACTGAGATATGACAAAAATAGCTATTAAAATAATACACTTTTTTTTTCTGGTTGGGCATGATGGGTTTTGGTTTTCTGTGTGTGTGAGAAACAGATGCCTAAGCAGTGCATGTTAGTAGGATAGATGGTTTTGGCATGTGATACTCACTCGGTATGATGTGGGGGCTTCCTATAATTATCCTATGCCTGTCGGAGGAGAAAAGTACATTGGCTCTTTCAGACCAAGAGGAACACAGGACTCATTTGTTGACAATGAACTCAGTATTTAGGAGTGTTGTCACCAAACCAGTGACATCACAGAATGTTCCCACTGAAAGAGCGCTTGAGAATATGAATCGCAGCGGTTAAAAGCCATGCGAACCCTCTCACAAGAAGCATAGAACAGGGAAGTGGGAAGCCTTGATGTCTGCTGTTCTC
>NW_009935474.1:0-39615 GCF_000696875.1 Nestor notabilis | reverse complement strand
AAAGAGGTTTTGCGATGTGCTGCATGAAATGGTGCAGTATAACTCAACTAACATATGGTAAAGTGCTCTTAAATAGCCTCATCTTCCTGCATCAGCACTTCTAACATCAATAATTTTATTGGTAATAATCAGTGAGGTCTGAGATTTGTTGGAGGAGGATGGATGGCTACATCTGGGGATAAAATCTAAAGGGTTTTGAAGTATGCTGATAGAAGAATGCTAAGGCAACATCACAGTTACTGAGCTGAGAAATCTGCACTGATTTGCAGCTCCCAAATTGTTTAGAAACCAAGAGGAACATTGCCTTGAGAGTAGTTGCTGGTGCTTTAGTGCATCAGGTTCCTAAAGGCTGGAGAACTCCCCACGTGCCACAATCCAGGGTAGATCTAAACCTGACTTAAATGTTACTTTCTCCTGGAGCTCCTGTGGCTGCCCACACTGGTCGCATGAAGTACTTTCTCTTGCACTCCCTACAGCCCCATCCCCAAAACCTTTGAGAGAAGTTCTTCCCCATTGCTGTCTCATAGGTCTGGGCAAACCCAAGCCAGTCTTCCCTTCCAGTCAGATTCCTTCCAATCCAGGTCACACAACTTTCCTTTCACCTGAGCAATCTTTTTAATTTTTCCTTCTCTGCCCAGAACTGTGTGATCATCCTTGCACTGAAAAAAGATACCATGAGAAATCGTTTCATATAGTTAAAAGCACTATTTTCCACTCTGAAAAGTGGGCTCACATGGGAACTCCAGCCCAGGAATGACACAAGAAAGATTATCTTTCAGCTACCAAAGTAATGTGAAATAGCCTGCGGCTGTGTAAGCAAGTTTACCAACATTATAGGAATCCATGCACAGGTCAGTGGTGATCTGTGGAGTGGTATCTGACCTGCTTTGTGCAGGCAGTCTGCTTGATGCTGAACTGGATGGGAACTCACATCATAGCCGTGAGGTGGTTCAGCTATGAAAAAAGATGGGGTTGAAGGAACTTACTGCAAAGCCAACATTAATATCATCTGGCCTTGGTAATGGCTAGAGATCTCCAAAGATGGACGTTTCTGAGACCCCTTCTTCCTTTAGTCTTCTGCTGTTACCTCCTGTCCAAGTTGCTGAACCCAGCTGGTGATGGTTAGAAATGCCCTGCAGCTTTTCCAGTTGTTGGAATAGGTGGTGACATGGTAAATGTGATTGATATGGAGAAATTAATTCTGGATTAGGTTGTAAGCTTCAGTGAAGGTGAATGGGGACACAGCAGAGAAAACTCGTACCGTAGGCCATCTTGAAGCCCTCTGAGCTCTGAGTCTGTTTAAGGCTTCTTGCGTTACACAGAGCAGCCTCCAAATTGCTCTGTCTGATAACAGCCTGTCCTCTGAGCTATACCACTCTTCAGCTTTGCCACAATCCAGGCTACACTCCTAGTCTGCCTAGTACAGGTAGTAAAGTTACTGATAGTAACTGGTGGGGAAACTGGGGTCAAAAAGGAAGGCTGGTCTCAGCCGATGAAATTGAAGTACAAGAAGTTCAGACCTCCTGATGTTCCTTCCTATCTGAATTATGCTGTGATTATAAGTTGCTGGGAGAAGATGGTCTGTAGCAGATCAAGGTCAGTGCAGCACCTTCTATACAGGCAAATCATATCAGTGCACAGGATTTCTTCAGCAAATCAAGAAAAGCAGTACAAGGAGAAAATTTTCATGGTGTTTTTCAAGAATTCCTCAGATGATGCCATGTAAGAGGCCAAGTGGCCTTGGTTTGAGGAGGAAGCTTTGTTAAAGATCATGAACAAGTAAAAAGAAAGAAATTACTAAAGTAGTTTGCCAGTCTAGCACGGAATAAAATGAATAAAGGGACACAACCCAAAGCATATTGTAACACAGATGCTGTTTAAAATATATAGTAGCGACCTGGATAGGGTCAAGAACATGACCAAATCCACAACTAGCACAAACGTATCCATGTATGTATTAGGTGAGTAATATTATATACATTGGTGCAAATGCCCCGTGGCATCAATAATATTCCCAATTTGGGGGGTCAGGTTGCTCACTGAGGAAGAGTCTTCTATGTTTAAGAAGTTATGCTGTTTGCTTTTCTAGGTGCTGGTCTGCCAGAATAGCTTTTTCGGGTTTGGTTGCTTGAGTTTTCCTGGTAGAAAAGTGCATCAACAGCTTTTCTGAACAAGAAAGACTCCTAAAAACCAGGCAAATGCATTCTGGATTTGTTTGCTTCCTTCTGGAAGATTGTGCCATGACTGGGACTCCTAAGAGGATACTCGACTCCGAGTTCTCATTCCAGTTAGGCAACAACTGTTGAAGTGCTTCTTACACTGACATTCTTCTTTTCATGTGCCAGGGGATTTCTGAGGCAGCCCTGAAAAGCCTCTCTCCTGCTCAATGAGACACCGTGCCCCGAGTCCTGTGGGTATGGTAGCCTGGACTCGTGTGATGGAGTAATGTGCAATGGCCAGGAGACCAATCAGTGTGGTAGCAGGTGAAGTTCATGGGAGGAATACAAGCTGCTGCATTGGCATGTTTAGTCAGGACTCCAAGCTCCTGACTGAACTTAACTTCTCATAGAAAAAGTTGTAGGAAGCATTGCATCTTCCTGACAAGAGAGGCAAAACATGGGCTTATTGCTGCAAGGAGAGGTTCTGGGGTTTGATCAACATAGGGCAAAAAGACAATGTCTTATTACTGATGAGAGACTCTGCTGGTCTTGAGAGCAAATGGTTCTGTTGAATAAGGAAGAGATGCCCTCATCTACTGGCATTATTACGGTAGCTATTGCAGGCTGGAGCCCAACCTGGCTAACCAAACCTGCTCAGGAGGAGGGGTAAGGACATGGGTGGCGAGCCTGTTCTCTGTGCAGTGCCACACCATTCACAGAGTCCAGTCTGGCTTGTTTAAAACCAGGCTGGGTATGTCTGTAGGAGCAGCCACCACAGCAGTTACTGGGGCTCAAGGAAAGGTCCAAGCATTTCCAGCAGGCAGAGCTGTTTTGTTTCTGCACCTCCCTGAACTCACCAGAGCCTGAACCCAACTCGGAAGAAGTGCTGGACTGGGGAATGTGCTGCATCAGGTTTGTGTGCTACGGAGTTGTTAGCAGGGCTTGGTTTGAATGCGTTTCCTTGACTATCAGACACAGCATCTCTGGTTCCCAGAGACCCCTCTACTCGGCTCGGTGATAAAAGTGCTTTTTAACACCAAAGCTGCTGTGTTCCCACGCCTGCTGCTGTCATGAGGGAGGCCAGTCTTAAACAATAGCAGAGGAATAAAGAATAGCCTCACTAATCGATATCCTGCCCAGACGCTGAGTCAGGTGGCAGCTTGTGCCTCTTTAAAATTCCTGCATTGTTCCTGATTCTTCATTTGACTGGGGTGAATTTTTCTCTTTAAGGAAAGAAAACACATGGGACCAACTGCCTCTGCCAGTTATATTCTCGACTGGTCTCTTCCCACCCTCCCACACTCAGTTCTGGTGTCTTTGTCCTGTGGTAGCCTCCACCAGTGAGGGACATAGATATGATGTGCTAGTTGGGACTTTGAGCTGAGTGTGATGGGCTGTGGCTGGGACATGGTGGCAGTGGTCTTAGGGCTCCCTGAGTCACGTACATCTGCAAGGCTTTGGAGAACAAAACCTTTCACACCTACGTCTTCATAGGTGTGAAAGATTTATGTTCATATTTACGTGATTAGTCTTAAAATGGTCAGAAGGCAAGGATGCAGGCACAGGTTCCCAGAAAACGTCTCCACAGATGAGTGTTTAAAGCCGTGGCAGGATGCTAAGACAGCCTGTGTGCAAACAGGCATTTGGAAAATGGACAAAAGCTGCAAGATCCTATAGCAAGATCCACCTCAGCTGCACTCAAAATGTTTTCCAGAGGGAGAAGGGGGCCAGGGTGGCTTTGAATAATCTCTGAACCTTAGAGAGTCTTTGTGGGGGTTTCATTCAGCTCCTGTCACCCCTGAGCATCACCCCAGGGCTCCATGCACCAGCCTGCACCACGGGGAGGCTGTAGCTCCGCTCCTTCCCCTGGCCATGAGACCTGCATCAAAGGATGCAGAAGAGAAAGGTCAGAGATGCCCCCCAGGGTTTTCGCCAAGGCTGGGGGGTCCCTAGGAAATCTCTGTGGCTCTTTGGGACCGGTTGCCTCCTGCTAGAAGGCCTCAGAAGCAGGGGGGGAATCTTGCTTTGCCGCCGGGCAGGAACTCCTGGAGCTGGAAAGGGAACTGGTAAGGGTTACATTTGTGTGTGTAGATATGAGATAAGAGCTGACCTACCCTTCACCCCAAACTGAACTCCCTCAGGCTCACACAAGGTAAGGAGCCTGCTTGTGAAAATGCTGGGGGGAAGCCTGCCAGACCAGCACACTTGCTGCTCTCGCCCAGGGCTGGGAGCAGACACTGAACGACCATCCATGAGGTCTGTGAGGAGCTTGCTGGGTACGTGACTGAGACACTTGGGGACTGGTGGCCCAGAGGAACCAGGAGCTGAGGATGCCTGTCAGGAGCAAGGGTGAGGGTGGCCTTTGGCCCAGGCTTTGTCCTGAGGGGTGTAGGGGTAGAGGGAGAAAGAGAAATTACAGACAATGATGAAATAATTTCTGATTAAGTGGGTTATGTAGAAATATCATCACTAGATACCTGAGTGGGGCTTAGTCACACAGCCCGTGACTTGCTGTCAGACATCCCGAGAGGAATACACATTCCAGATGCTGTCACAACCTCTTCCCATGTGCAAATACAAACAGGGCAACATCCGCAGCTAAGTGGCCTTAGATGGGGTTCCTGTACTGCCAGTCTGCTTCTCCTGGGAAAGAAACATCTCCCTTTAACGGTATTCCTGCGTCTCTTGGGAGCACGGGAAGCAGCGCCTGCCAATGAAAGCATGGAATGGCATGGTGAGGGTTGGCCTGGCCCCGAGCTCGTTCTCCCAGCACTAAACCCCCCGTGGTTGCTCTGCCGGGAGCGAGCAGGGAGCTCTGTCTGTGCTGCCTACCGCTAGCAAGGCGCGCTGGTGGGATGTGCGTTCATACTGAGTCTCAACCAGCAAGGAGAGACTCTTCTTGCCCCTGGTGTCTTTATGAAGACCAGGAAACAGAAAGCGTGGATATCTCGGAAGGTGTTTCCCAGTGAGTGTACCCCAGGAAGCAGCAGCTCTCTCTTCTCTCTGAATGTAAATTCAGGGTGCCAGAAAGAACAGAGAGATGCAGCTTGCCTGCTTAAATGGTTGGTGCATCACAACCTCTGGAGGTGATCTGGGGACTTCTTTCAAACCCAGGCTTCTGTGCTGAGGCCGCTGGCAAGGACTTCATCAGCACCAGCTGGGAAAAGGAGTAGCTGAGACAACCACACCTGCCCCCATGGGGATATAATGGAGTCCTTTAGCTGCTGTAATGGTTGCCTGGTAGTGGTGCTCTGGTGAGCTGGTTGCTCTCCAGAGCAGCATTGCTTGGGCTACCGGGCCTCAAGCTGTGGCTGCTCAGTCAGTGGGAGCATCCTTGGTACGTGTATGGATCCTTGTCACGTAGGTTGTGGAAGAGAGTCCTGAGTTTCAGGTTGGTTTTGAAACACTCCGATAAGTCTGTGGTAACTTGGGCTCTCTCTGCTGTTGCTATGTGGAGTTAATGGTCACTGTGGCAGGAGGGATGGAGCCAGGATGTTTTGGCTCTCCGAGCATGTGTTGCCCTGTGATGTGGTTAAGCCTACAGCTTGCTGACTGCATTTGTGGCTCCAGCTTAGGGACTGTGGTTGCACAAAAGAAATAAACTTCTTATGAGCTTCTTCACCTGCCCTTGAAAACTTGGTGGGAAAAGACTTGGGTCCTAATCAAGCTGTTGGTCACAACAAGTTTCCCAGCCTTGGTGCTTGCCTGTGCAGGGGGTTAATCTCTGTGTTGTGTATGACGGGCACGCTGCTGGGGCTCTGCTTTGTTCCAGGTAGTGTGTGTGGAAGCAGTAACTTCAGGGGGCAGATCTTTCCTCTCTGGGAGGGGATGGTGTGGAGGAACCGAAGCAACCAGCCTGCCCCTCTGTCAGCATGTTTGAGCAGCAAAAAGTCTCTCTAATGCTTGCTATGGAGAACCCATTGTGCTCTCATAAGAAAAGATTTCTTCCCTGTAGGCCTGATGCTGTGACAGCTTCTAATGGAGATGGGCTGGTTGGGCAGGAGGCTGCCTATAGGAAAGAGAGGGTGAAAGGTGCCGCCTGCCAAAGCAGCAGTTGGTGAGAAGGCGACTGGGCTGCGCAGTGTCAGCGCACACATGGTGGGTGGGGAAGCGTGAGCCCAGCTTCAATCCTTGTCAATGGCACCTCGTTGACTTTTAACGCTTCCTTATCATGTCTGCGCTCACCTCGTAGCGGCGCTGATAAAATGCCATGGCTGGTGTAATCTCCTGAGCTGCTCTGCAGAAGTGTTGCAGAGCATGGGAGGCTGGATGGCCTGCAGGCAGCAACCAGCGTGGGACTCCGGTCCAGAGCCAGGTAACAAAGGAATGGCCCCAACCTGAGACAAAGCGAGGGCAGAGCGATCTCCTAGCTCTGTGGAGCACCCGGCGTGCTGCTGGGACTGGCACAGCAGCACATGAATCCTGTGTTAGAGCAGGAGTTTGCAGAAGTTGGGGTAGCTGTTGCTTTTCTGTACCCAGTGGAGTTGGAACTGTAAGCAGTCTGAAGTGACTGTAGTATGTTAGTACCCAGAGCTATAAGCAATCGAGTTATGATAAGGGGAACGAATGCACGGGGAGGGGGGTTTATTGTCTTTCTTTTTTTCCAGAAACAACTTATTTCTCTCTCTTGGAGTCTTAAACACCTTAAGTAGTTCTCCTGCAAATCTTAGTTACGACTAAAAGAGAGTATTATTTCTCAACATGTAACTGCTACCTGTAGGCCCACAGCAATCTTTAATGCTACTTTTAATTATTACTGGTTTTGGTTTTTACAGGCAAGCAACTTGCAGAGATACCTTTGGGAGGGTCCTCTTTATGGCTGTGAACTAAGGACCCCTGAATATGAAACAATAAGCAACTACTGAGCAGGTATGTTATTTTTGGAACCTGTAACCGGTGCCAAACTGGTGTACAGTATCTTGCCATTACAGGAGAACAACAAAACTTGTCATGGAGCTGCCTGGAAGGAAGAATTTTCCTTCTGAGTGAGAAATCTGGATGTTTAGGAATGGTTTTAGTTTGGTTTTTGTTTTTCTCTTCTGGATCCCAGACTTAGTGTCTTTCTTCCTCAGTTGGGGAGAAAACTCCTGATGCTAAAATTCCTTACTGGAGAAGAACTCCTGAAGACTTTATCAAAAGAACTTGGGGCTAAAGTCCTTCACTTTTTTCATGGCTGCAGATTTGATTTCAGCTTCACTGGTTCAACTATTTCAAATGATGAAAGGTGAAACAAGGGACTTCTTCAGAGGAAGGAGTTACCATTAACAACAGAAACTTCCAGTGAAATCTACGAACAGTTTCAATTTGACTTGCTGTTTTATTTTTCAATCTTAGTCAGAAAATAGGCTTATACAGTTCTTGGTGTATTTCTTTATTCTTGGGCTACAGCTCTACTCAATACTGTGTTATTCACTGGATGTTATTACCCTGTATCCCTTATGTAGCACTAGTCTTGTAATCGTTCCTGTAATCACTTCCACATGCTGCAAACGTGCTGAATGGAAGAAACTCCTTCCTCATTCCCTGTATTCACATTATCTTTGCCAAATTCTTCCTCTTCAGTACTTGCTTGGATACCTTGAGGTTTATTTTCAATATCAGAATCCCAAAGTTGTTCTCGTAGGAATATCTAGTGTTGTCCCAGCCACCTTTAGGGGTCTCTTACTTTTCACCCCCCCCAGCTTTGATCTTTCTTGTGCTTTTGAACTGTTCTGCCCCCCTGCTCTCATCTCTTGTTTCTGCCCAACATCTTGTACTACCATCTCTTTATTCCAGCATCTCCCCATTTCTCCAGTCGTCCATCATCCCCTGCCAACATGTGGAATCTGATGTGTGGGAAACCCAGGCCTTTTCCCAAGGCCATCTCTCTTCATCACTCCAGCACTTCCGCTATTTTTCCTGACAGTCACATCCAGATTACTGCACATTTTACTGTATCCAAGCCCTGTCGTGCATATGGACCTGTCAAATCTCACCATTTTTTCCTCTAAAACCTGACTTCTTTCCTATGCTGCCTAAGTGAAAAGCTCAGTTGTCCTCAGTTACTGCAGGGCTGCTTGCGGTACCCTGCCTCCCAAGTCCTGCTCCCTCACCCTTGTCATTCTTCACCTTCATATTCCTTCTGTGGCTTCTCTGTCAGGTTTCAGCCACCCCATGTGGACTCTGTATGTCCCCATTTTGTGACTGTCTGCTATCCTCTCACGCTTGCCATCCTCCTAAGTGGTGTTAAACCACTTACTGACTCTTTCTGCATCTCTTTGCTCACCTTTATGCTTCTTTGAAAGCCCTAAAAATGTCTTTTCCTGCATTTTTTCACATTTTTTTCCCCCCTCTTGTCCCTGTTCATACTGGGCAGGATCAGGAGCACAACACCTTGAAGACAGTGAACACCTAATTCCCCTTGAAATGAATACTTGTTATCTGCCCATCTAGGAGTTAGGCAGCTGAATACTGTTAAGGTATTTGTGTACCAGTGTGCACCCACTGTTTGCCCTTGAGACGAGCACTTATATCGTCTACACTGCTAATGCCACCTCACCCTGGAGGTCTGTGGTGTCTGTCAGTAATGTCTCCAGAGTCTGCATTTGGTAACAGCCTGAGGAACTTAATCTCTAGTTCTTGCTTCAGTCCACTGGGATCCGTAAGCTGCCCCTCAGCCTCTCTCTCTGTCAGGGCCTGATCTCATACAGGTTTTCAGAGAAGACATCCCAGATCAGTTGGTGCACAGTGCAGGGGTGGTGGAGAATGTGTTGTGATCAGTGTCTAAGACCAGGAATTAAATGATCAGATTTAACTCCTTCTTTTCTTGGAGGATGGGAAACAGAACCTAGACCCCAGTAAAATATGAGATATCCATGTGCTCCTGAAGTCATGGCCTCTGTCAGTGTTTTCCCAAAGGCATCCTACATGGTGTTCCCTTAAGGGTGCTGGTATTTGCTGGTGGTGTTCTGAGGCACTCGGTGCCAGCGCCTCCACTCTTTGTCCAGCGCGCAGCAATGAGGGGATGTGAACCACCAGCTGAGCTGCTCCTGCAGTGAGCACTAACCAGCTCGCATGTGCTGCAGAACTAGTGCAACAGTTCATTGTGCCAGCAAAATAGAAAGGAGGAGAAGAGAAAGGGAACAGAGAAAATAAAAAGCAAGACATGGAGATAATGAAAGTGGGGGAGTACTTCTGATATTGTAACTTCTGTATTGGACCACACTTGGGTTCCTCTAGCTCCATCTGGGCTTTGTTAAAAATGAGGCGAGTTAGCAGCAGCAGAAGTGAATGTAACAACTGACAGAGGAATGAGAGAAGCTGTGAGAAAGCCATGAATTATGTAGATTCTCTGAGATCTTTTGTGGGGGGCTTAGAAGCAGCCGTTTTCAAACTGTGGCCTACTGGTTGCTCATACCAAGCGGCGGGGATGCTGTGGAAGGTGGGAGAAGGGTACAGCTGCATGATATGTCTTCAATCAGGAGAGGGGAAGGGCACTTCAGGAATGGGTTACTGGAACTGCTGAAGGACGATGGTGTAGCTCGAAGAAAGATGTAGCTTAGGAGTAGACGCTGATGTTCTGGAAAGGGGGATGGGGATTCGTGTAGCTAAGAATAAATGAGATTATGGAAAGGATGCTGGTGGTTATTTGGTAACCAGGAGCTTAAACGATCAAAGAGGTTTAGTAAGCCCTTCTGACTTTGCCTTGCCCTTCCAAAAATATACCATGGCTATGTGGAAGGTCACCTCCCATCTGCTCTTAGACGTTTATCACCCCTTTCGGTATAGGTGGCCTATCAGATTGCATAGGCTGGGTAAACATTGGGATATATGATAGTACATTTGCTGGGCTGCAGGATCTAAAGGTAAGATTGATATCTGGAATGCCAAGATATTTGTGAGGGGAGGCAGGATTCTTGGTCTCCTCAGCTGCTTGCCCTCAAAATGGAAGGAGAAAGCATTTGAAATTCCAGAAGTCTTCGCAGGCTTCAGGCTATAAACAGGCTCTTCCTGTATGAAGCAGTAAGGATCTAACAGTAATCATGAGGTGTCTGCTTTTCCATACAGGCCTAATACCAGTGGTATATGCCCTTGCAAGGGGGGTGAAGCCCTAATGCCCAGTGCTACTGATGTGGATCATCCAGGAAGGTGGTATTGAAGATAGATTCGTGGGGTAAAGAAGAAGTGAAAGCCCAGTCAAGCTGAAGCAGGGGAAGGCAGAAAGGTGAAAGAATCAAAACCAGAAAGAAAGATGGAAAGAAGAAAATAATTAGGAAAAGGTTGGAGAAGTATTGGCAGCATCTGGTACAGTGAGGGAGTGTCCTTCCCATTGAATACACACCATAAATACTGTATTTATTTCAACTAGTTAGGTACACAAATGATGGGTCCCCAAGTCCCGATGCTCCTCCAAATTCAATGAGAGCAGAATTTATCCCCTAGATAACTATCCTGAATTTATCTGGGAGCTGTGCCTCTAGCATGGTCTGGGCCTTCTGTGTCAGATCTCAAAGTCTATATTCCCAAAAGTAATGTGAACGAAAGTATGACCAAAGGAATGTATTTGCTGTTTTACTTTATGGATCACTGGGCAAGTGTCATATGCAATAGTCATGGATGCTGTTTATTCCCTCCTCTCTTGCTAACTGGGATGCAATGGTACTGCAGCTTGGGCCTTTGAAGCAGAGGCTCTTTGAGTTACATACCTTCATGTTCTGTCACCACTGGCCACAGCTATACCTTGGGGTAGAGTATGCAGGCTGTTGATTTTTAGTAGTGCTTGTAAGACACTGCTCTCTATTTCCTGGTCCCAATCAAGAGACTAAAGTGAAGGTTGCTAAAAGTTTAATATCCGGTAGCGTGTTGCAAGAGCTGGTGTTTCCTGACAGCAATGCCTATAAACCTATCGCCCTACAGCCACTTCTCTGCTTCCAGTCAGAAACACCAAACCTGAGCAGGCTGGAGTGTGCCAGCTTCCTCTCTGGTGTGTGTCTGACATGGATGGGCAAACTGCTTGGATGATGCAGGAAACCAAAGCGTCCTCATAGCTAAAGTGGAATTTTCTAGGAAGTAGGTTGTTCTCACATTAGTCAGCTATGACAGTGGGCGAAAGGATCTGTGTCACTTGGACCCTTTGTTTACACTGAGCAAAGCCATTTGGATTTCATACCTTCTCCTACAGTGATCCTACAATAAACCAGGAAAGATCAGACACTCCTGTAGAAAGACGACTGGGACTCTGGCCCAGATGGGAAATCTGAACAGTAAGATGTGAGACCCATGAGCCCTTCTCCTCCCTGGGATGGAATCACCCATCGTTTTTCATCATGAATCTTAACAGCCAAGGACGTTGCCTCAACTCATTCATCACCCAGCCAGTGTCACCATAATTAGGGGTTAAGCAGTTAAACTTCAAAAATCCCTTGGAAGTGGAGAATCCATATATTTGCTTATTTGTGCACCTGAGGCAACCAGACATGGGAATTAATCCCATATTTTGTGTGTTTAACAATTGAAAAGAATATGTATATATATAACAGTGTGTGTGTATGTATATATATATATATAGATATATCATATATACCACAGTATAAAGAAAAGCTTTGGCTGTCTAACCTCCTATTTCACCTTCCCTGTTGCGTGCTGTGCATCTTCTTGGTGCCCAGCCCTGCAAAAACAGAAAGCCTGTGTTTTAGTGTGCATTGATACTACCTCCTATGACACAGGATGAGGTTAAACATGTGTGTAAGCTTGATTTTGTACTGGACAGAGAGGAAGACTACTCTTTCTTAATCAGGGACCCACTTATGGTAGGCCCTACAGAAACATGTATTAGATGGTAACTTTACCTTAAAGCACTTACAGCCAGATCACCCAAGGTAGACTGAGCCAGGAATAGATAGTGTGGGTATAGTGCTTTCAGAGGTGTTTCTTGTTCCAGTTTCTTGCAATGCAGACATGAGAATCTTTCGGGAAGAAATGTCGATCCTCAAAATGGATATAGAGGTGTAGTTGCAAGGGGGAGTAAGCATTGTGAAGTTGGTCATTTGTGGCTGTATACTATTGAACTCTACTATCAATGACCTGAAAGACTGCAAAATAGTCATCAGTAGGGAATGACTCAAAAATCAGTAAGCCAGCAAACCCCCCAAACATTACTGCAATAGCCTGGATCACTCAGGACGCGGGGGCCAAGCATAACATTAACTGCTGTAAGTCACATGCCAAAGAATAAGGAACACAGGCAGTGTTTATCAGCTGGCAAGGCTGTCTCGGGAAGCACTGACAGGGAAGAAGTGGGGGCTGGTGTGCAGCTTGCCATCTGATGACAGAATTCCAGGATGATGCTGTAGCGGGGGGAATTCATGCAGCTTTCGGTAAAGAACTTCAAGATGAATAGCTCTAGGAGAGGCTGAGCACACGTGTCATTTAGCACTAACGTGGTCACTTCCCGTGTACTCTATTTAGTGCTTTTGTTGGTGGTTCCTGGATGGGAGAGGTTTCAGGGACAATGCCCAAGGGTGTTAGAGAATTGGAAGTGTGCCTTCCAGTGAAAGAGGTCGAAGAGTTGAAGGGAAAAGGGAAAGCTGAAGGCTAACTTTTTTCACTGTCTACATATACTTACATGGGGAACAAATCTGTGGTCTCACAGGCTTGAAGGGTAACAAGAGCCACAAACTGGAACTTGAAACGTGGGGAAGAAAAAGCCATATGAGGGGAAGCATTACTTTTTAACACTGTCTGTAATTAACCACTAGAAAAACTCACTGGGGGTTGTGGAAGATCCTCCACGGGAGGCTTTTAAGTTGTGGCTGGATCCTTGTCAGAAAGCAGACCCTTGCAGAGATGGGATGTATTCTGCTGAGCCTTCTGGCCCAAGCTTCCGAAGGTGTGGGTCTAGATGATCACAGCAGTTCTTTCTGGCATTACAGTTGGAGGATGGCTCACTGTTGTCAGCTGTGAGGTTGGGAGGTGGGACCTCAGGGTGAGAGCAGAAGGCATCCCCTCACAACCCAAGGCATTACTCGTTTTGACCCTGCCCTGTGCAAACAGTCTGCAAACAGCCAAACCACATCACTCTCCCTCTTCTAAGTATCAAATGCTATTGCTCCAGTAGGCAGCATTGCTCTCCCTTCGTTCCTGTTTCCCATGTAACCATCTACCCTGTTCCCATTCCAGGACATGGGCAGCTGCCTCCACCACTGAAAGACCACTGAGGGTGGTGGGTAGAGGTGAGCACTGACGTTTCAAAGAGGACCTGCCACTAGTCCCTCATCTCAGAGCACTGTTGCACCAACTCTGGTGGCACCCATGGGTCTGGCTGCCTGGTGGTACAGGGTGGGACAAGTCAGAGTCCTCACTGAGAGCAATCAGGCACCGTCTTCACTGGGAGAAGAGGGCATGGGTTAGATGCAGGCCTCCACCTGACCTTGGAGTGTTTGCTTCACCTTTTTATTGGATTGTGCTGCAGTGGTAACCCAAAGCAGATGAGGCCTCATTAGTGTCCACTGAGGTGCTCAGTGATAGCCAGAATGACCATCGTTTGTCAGTGTTGCTTTAATTATCCTCTGGCCAAGCCAAGCAGTACCATTGTCTATGGCTTCGTCGTATATTTCAAGCTTTAAACCTGTGGCAATTATTCTCCTATATTTCTGAGCCAAGCAAGAATGAGCTCTTGCCTTCCCCCCTCAATGGGCATTTTCTTTTTCTGGTGGAAAGGCTGTATTCCCATGATGCTGGGCTTTGATTTAATTTCTCACCTTATTCCTCACACAGTCAGACTTTGGCAGAGGCCAGGAGTGGGCACGTGGAAGAGTCAGTGGTGCAACATGCCATCGGAGACTTCTGAGAACAGCGCTGGGGAAGATGAGAGCTGATAGACGTGGAGGTTGGGCCATAGGTGCCAGCAGAGGCTCCGAGCCTTTGTACACAGCCAGTGTGAGCAGGTACTTGCTGTAACACTACTTCCTCGGAAACACAATGGCCACTTATGAGCCAGCCCTACCCCAACACAGTGGAAGAAAGCCAGGCAGGGAAGCGTGTCCCTGGCGGCACATGGGGACAGGCTGGGTGGAGTGTGGCGAGGGGCAGTAAGTGGGTGAGGAGCGGTGGATGTGACCACTGAGGCTGTGTGGGGTGGGAAGCTTTTCCTCTTGTGATTTCACCTGGCTTGCATGCCAGCCCCAGCACACAATGTTATCACTGCAGGCCAGCACACGGTGGGGTGGCCGTGCTCACACAGTCGTGCCTTGGGAGAGTTTTCCCAGTCCTTTCGGCTTTGATGGCCCTTGCCAGAAACATGCCATGACACTATTCCCTGGGTTTGTTTCCAGCGGTACCAGGACCGCCTCTGCTCATGGATGACCTGTGCACTGATGTGGGTATCTAGTCGTGTGAAGTGAAAGTGAAGGGTTTTGTCAAGAACTGAAACAGGGACCTCTGCTCTACCCCACTCTTCTCTGGCAATCTGTGCTGCTCTTGGCTGTTTCCTTATCTAGAGTTTATTGCTGTGCAAAACAGCTGAGTTAATGACTCAAAACCAACACTCAGTCCCTGCTGTGTGGAGACTGTGCTGCCCGGGTAGAAATCCCTCCAAGAAACCCATTCCCCTTTCTGTAACAGACACACAGCTCTCGAAACCATGAGTGCTCTTGGTTAAACACAGTCCTTCAGAGCTCAGGCGAGCCTGTAGTAATGGTTTCCAGAGGCCAGGGACGTGTGGTCTGCGCACAATCACGTTTTGTCACTGTTAAATATCATGCCTAAAAAGGGAGAGTTGAGCCTGGATCATCAGAAGCATTTTCACAGGTCTCTTTCCATGGCAGTCTACAGAAGTTTTATCTTCTCTCTGAGGGACATAAACTAGATTAAATACTGTCTCTAGAAGTCCCAGCCTGCGCCTGCCCTCTTCCCTGCACTAACAGAGATCCTACGTTATTTGTTTTGTTCTGTTGCTCCACAAATAAGACTTTTATTGCCCCTTGGGTTTTTCTGGTTTCTGCCCAGGCATCTTTATTTGAAAAGAAGAAATCGATACCCTTTCTTTAATTCATTGGCCGCCTTCAGTCTTCCCAGGACAGATGTTTTCTAGGACAGTTCCAGTTTTCCATGCTTTAGGAGGATAGCCAATACATTCAAAAAGTGTAACAGCACTGGAGTAGTTTGCGGGAGATGAAGTGGTTCCAGCCTTTGGAACCCAAGATTCATCAGTGACTAAAGTCTTTGGCATCAGAGAGACCTGTTAATGCAATTGTCAGTTTCCAGCTAAGTTAAAATCTGGTCATAGGACAGTCACATGGCTTTTGACAGGCATGACAATGTACAGAGCAAAGAGCATCCAAGAGAATTTGCAGGATTCTCTGTATTTTGGGGGGGGGTGTCTGTTCCGGGTATGTGTTTGGTGGCTGGCTGTTCAAGTCTCTGTAGGTTCACTGACAGCTTGCCAGGGTTGGTGTTTGTGCTGCAATGGAGTTGAAACGGCACAGTAACAAAAAGGAGGCTGCTGGCACCCTCATGCTGGACAGGTACGAATCTTCTATAAGCAGCTCAAGATACAAAGGCACTCAGTGCTTTGTGGGGCATCATATGTATTAAGCTTGAAGGAGGAAGGACCCATGTTCAAGCTGGCTGTGAGCTTTCCTTTGGCACATATGGACTGTGCTCTGGCAGTGTCTTTGTTGCTTTGTTTTCTGCTGAGTGTTCTTTGCTACTCTCATTCTGCTTTGCAGTAATTATAGTTCTTCTCACTTAACATTTGCTTCTGACATGGTCTTGCCTGTATCCTTTGAACTGATTCCCTTGTATGGATAGCAAAGACAGGCACTATCTTTCCAGGACTCAGAGATGAGTCATTGCTCATAGATGGGACCAGCTTTGGAATTTATGAGCAAGAATGCTCAAGACGATGCTGTACCTCACCACTTGTGATGCTGCTTTCTGGTGTACCTCACAGGTCACAAATTATTTTTGGGAGCTGGACTAGAGATGAGGATATTTAAACCTTAAAATTACATACTAGCAGCCTATGCATTGATCTAAGATCTCGTATGATTAGTACGAGGTGAAAAGATAGTCCAGGGAGTAACTTCTTCATTCAAGCTGGCAGATAGCAAGCTGCCTTTTGAATCAGAAAATAAGCACTCTCTTTTCTAACTTGCTGAAATAGGAGTCGTGGAGAACACGTAATGGGGAGATTTTGACAGCAGAGGGCTGTCATGGAAATTGGGGAATAAATCAGGCAGGACTGATGTGATGTATTTACGCACCTTGCCTCTACGTGTACGTCCAAGGATCACGTTAGCCCCATCAAGCACACTCATATGCAGCTCCTCAACTACCCTGAGCTCTTCCCAGGACAAAGTTCCCCATAGCAGAGCTACAGCTGATTTCCTTGCAGATGTGCAAGACATGACCTTCCTTGTGCTAAAGCAAATCCTTTCTGTGTTTGCCCGACTGTGCCCTCAGGGGAACTCTGGATCCCTTTTCCATGATTTGTCCCTCTCCTGGGCTTAGTGACATTTGCAAAACGCTTGATGTCTTCTTCCAGGTTATTGACTAAAAATACCATGATGCCAAACACCCTCCAGGATCTTGGTACAAACATGCTGTATAAACAGTCACTTCTAGTTCTCAACTGTATCTTGGGACCAGTCCGATAGGTCATTTATAGTCTGTTTAATGACTGCTATTGTGTTTTTATGTCAAGCAAGTTCTTTAATTGAATTGCCAGGTGATAGAGGGGAAACTGTCTTCCAGGATCCTGAGTATATCGTACCAGCTTTGTTATATTTAACAACGGTACGTGCAATTTCCTCAGAGAAAAGTATTATCTCAGTTCAGTGGGGTGAATTTTCTATAAACCCATCTCGATTGCCCCTAGTTATATTTCTCTCCTTTTATTCCCTGTGTTCTGTGTTAGCCACTTCGTTATTTAGTTCAGGACTGAGATCCTATCACAGGTCTGTAGTTACCTGTGAGTAATTACAGTTATGAGATAATTACAGAATAATTATGCCCTTCTACATAGTCTTTACAAAATGCCAGACTATGGGTTTTCTTCTTCTCCTCCAGGACTTAGCCATTGCATCAAGAATTAAAGAAAACCAACAGAAACAGTGTGGGGACATCCTGTGCAGCTTACTTAAAATAAACAAAACCCCAAAACAACATCTTCCCCCCCAAACCCCAACCAAAAAACCCAACAAACCCCCAAACAACTTTCAGTGCAGGATATCCAGTCCTGCTGATTTAAAATGGCTGATTTTAATAGGTGGTATTTAATTCCTCTGAGATACTACAAGAATAGACATGTCATCAACAATGTCTTCATTATCTACTTTCTTTTTCCCAGCAGTAGGATAGAAGTATTTATTGATTTCATTGTTCTTGTCTGCATTATTACTGAATAATCTAACATTTCCATCTAATAACAGATCAATAGTATGATTAGAACTCATTTTGTTCTTGATTTACTTAAAAGAAAAGCTTTGTCAGTCTTCTTTTTTTCCCTTTCACTTCCATCATCTTATCACCATATCTATATGTGTTTTACCTAATTAAAGGCACCCCCACTTCCATTTTAGATGTAGTTATGCTTTTGCAATTACACTCTTTCTTTACTGAGGAGTTGTGTATTTTTGGTGCCTCGTAAAAAATTTTTTTAAGCAGTTCTTGATAATTATTCATGTTTTCTTATTTAAATCCCTTCTTTGTGTTGACTGAGCCCAGAATTCTACTCAGGGCTGGGAAATGGGACTTTTTAAAGCATCATGTCTTTTAAAGCGTTGCTTTACAGCTTTGGGCTGCCTTCTGCTTTCATATGTGCAATTAACTGGGGACCAGTAAACCTGTTACTAGTCTCATTTCTACCATCGCTTTACCCGTTCAGATAAGGTAAAATACAGATTTAGTTCATTCTGGATTTAAGATTTGCGAAATGAGGAAGCTGTTCGGAACATTTAAAAATCCCCAAGGCTGTTTTTGAGTCAGCCACATCAGCATGTGTTATCTAAGCAATTACATGTTTATTTTGTCTTTGGTTAGTGCTTGGATAATAACCAGCGCTCCCATACTGCAGCGTTGCTTGGTTATCTGTCGCAGATCCAAACCATCAGTCCCGTTACCAGAACACCAGCTCACAAATACTGAATATTGTTAGTTAGGAAATTATGATTCAAAATCACAAACAAGCAAGCAGGTAATGCTGTAGCTTTTTACCCCACTTCTGCCCACTCAGTCTTTCTTGGGGCTATAGCCATTGATTCTAACATTGCCATACAAACCATCCCAGCATCTTTTCCAGTCTTATAGCTGGAGTCCTTTGATGAATACAAAATGGAAAGGGATGCCAAAACTTTCTATAGCTAAAGGGGATGTACTAGAATGGACTTGACTTCTGTATTATAAAAGAGGGCACACTTTTGCAAGGAAAAGCCAGGGCATCAGCTGAATACACCCAGCACTGGTAAGTGGAGCTGATATGTAGCAGAGGGATTAGAAACCCACCAAACCTGCTACACCCTGGGCCAAAGCAGGGTGACCAACAGAAATATTAGGGTTCATGTCCTTGCTTCAGAGCTTCAGGGACTGGAGAGACACAGGCTATTAAAATACCTGCCTATATTTTGGTGAGGAACTATCTGTAGTAATAACTGCATTCATTATGATGGTGTTTTTCAGTCAGGCAAGAATGGGGCCTTGTAGCACGGGACATGTGGAAGAGCTGCTATGCCAAAGCTGGACTTGCCACAGAAGTAGATGCTGAAAGTTTTGCCATGTCTGACCCAGCACAGGGGACTCCCAAAGGGTCTTAATGCTTTTCTTACAAGGATCCAGATAATGCTTTGAACCATATTGCTGTTAAGAATATCATATTCACTGAGCAGTAACAGGACTTCAAGGGGTTGAAGTTTCCTGGCAATAAATAGAGAAAAAACCCAATAGGTCTCTCCAAAATGGAAGCCCTTCAGCCCTACCACCTACTTTTTCTGGCAGGTCTGTACATAGATAATCCCTGCCTCTCTCCACCCAGCTGTTTATTAGTTTGGGGTCAGATTGTCTCAGGGAATGCTGAAGACCTTTGGATAGATGATGGGTTATCTTCTTGATCAGGAAAGAAGAACGACTGGCTCAACAGCTTCCAAGTTCAATAACCTCCTTTTCTTCTTAATAAATTGCTGAGGCATGAGAGGCTTCCGTTCCTTGCTGGCATCTTTTACACTGTGCCCAAAGAAACAATCATATCAGGCTCAGGAAAGCAAATGACTGAAAGGGCAGGGAAACAGGAACCGTCCCCACGGATGTCCTCCCGAGAGAGGCTGGGAATGTGTTCTGTTGTGGGAAATGGGAAGCTGAGGTCAGCTGAAGTGCACAACAGGTACGGCCATCTCTTGGGACTGGAAGAACAGATAATGGTCTATTTTGCTGTCCCCATTGCTCCTCTGTCCTGCTTATGAGCTCTCCAGGGACACCTCCATACCTCGTATGCACAGCGCACCTCTACCACGTCATTGTGCTGTGTGGAAATGAAGGCAGGGAGATAAAGATGGAGAGTGGGTGGTGACAACACTCCTGAGAGCCCTGAGCCTACCACTCAGCAAGGCAGGCCTCCGTGGTGTTAGAAGAGCCCAGAAAAAGGGAGAAAGGAGTAGGAAGTAAGTCCCCATCTGATACTGGAAGGCAACAAACCTCAGGGGCAGTGTGGTAACATGGCATGTTTCCCAATATACTGACTTGTTCAGAACTTTCAGAAGCTTTATCCTTTCCAGCTCCTTGTGCCTGAGGATGTTAAGAGATTGTACAAAACGTCTTGATAAAACAAACATAGGGAGTCTCCCAGTCAAGAGACTGGGAGGTATTATTAGCCCCTCTGTTACTGGTAAGCCTGAAGCAATTAATTATTACCAGAAGTATTATCAGGTGCTTGTCACTGCTTTCCCTCAATCCACTTTACATAGTCCAGATTGGCTGTAAGCAACACGTTCCCTAACTGGCCTGATACCTCACAACAGATAGCAGCTAATCTGTTTCTCTGAGGAAGATCTCAATAGTGGTGGAAGGGAATAACCTAGAATATATGCCAAGAGAAATCTGAGTCTATGGACCACCTAAGTATGTAGCATGCCTACATTCTTAGATCTTCTCAGAGATGTCTTCCAGTTGATGTGCTCCACCTCCATTTCTGACCAACCAGTATGTTCTAGGCAGGGGGCAGAGAAAGAGGCAGGAAAAAAAAGAGGGTATATGGGGACCTAGGAAAGGCATTTTGTGTATTGTGGCTCCATAGCACATTTGCTGCACCTCGCCAACAAGGCCTGGGCCCTTTCCCAATGCACCTCTTCATAAACAGCATCTGCAGTGGCACGAGAACTTAGAATTTCTAACCAGGACGCTGTAAGGTTTGCATTTCTAGAAATAGCCTGGGCAAGTTTTAAGTGAAATCATGCTGATTCATGAAATCATGTGTCCAAAAGAGTATTCTTCTGTTCCTAGCCCTCATTGTGCTGCTACTGCAGCACCATAGCACCTAGCTTTGAAACGTGAGAGTTCATCTCCTTTGCCTTGCATGTACTTTGTAAGGTTAGTGCAGTTTTTATTACTAACCGTGCTGTTACTAAAGGGAGAATCATGCACATCAGCTGGTATGCATGAGAAATACTTGCTGGAAAAGGGTTGGAACTAGATGACGTTAAGGTCCTTTTCAGTCCTAACCATTCTATGATTCAAGTGAAAATCCTGATTATACTAGCAACAATAGTGCTTTATCAACAAAGTTTATGCTGTTTCTATAGGTGTGAAATCAATGACATGAAAGTGATCTCCACGTCAGTTTAATTCCATCTATTTAATCATTGTAAAAGTACTATAAAAAATCGTATTAGCTACAGGTATTGCTGCATCACCACAAGTTTCCTGTGTTTGTTTTGCCTTAGTTCTGCATCTGAAGAAAAAAGTTTCAGAAATGAGGGAAGAGAAAGGTAGGGTTTAGATACCGTGTAAGACACGCACTGTGCCCTCTCCTTTTTCATTCACTGCATCCCTCGGTCTCCGCTGCTGCTGCTCAGTGCATGAATGAGAAAACACCGCCCGCTAGTGGTTTACACTGCGGGAGCCCGAGGCACCGCTTGGAGAGGCTGCTCCCTGTTCCTGCTTCGTGATCCTCCTCCAGCAATTGTACTGGGACAAGGTGGGTGGCTCTTACTCCTCCTTGGGTAGAATCAGCGTCTCTGGAAAAGGTCAGTGCTGAACTGAGCGAGAAGAGAGGTTCTTATTAGAGGTGCCGTGGGTCACTCGCACCCTGTTTTTCATGTTTAGTGTCGATGTCCAGAGGAAACACTCTAAATAAGCTATAGGGTTTAAATTCAGTTACTACAGTAAGGGAACAAAGTGGTTGAAGCGTGGTTACAGTAAGCAAATGCCTTTAAACCTGCAGCATGTTCGGAGCCATCCCTGAAGTCAAAGAACAAAGCAGTGACCCTCCAGAAACTTCCCTTGAGGACAACCATCCTCGCAGGGCAGTGTGGATGCCTCTGGTAGCCTGGGGTGAGCTAGCTCCAGCATGGGAAGCAGCACTGCACCGCTGTGTTCCATGCTGCCCCACTCCAGAGGAGACAACTCAAGTGGAATGCTTTGCTTGACACAGCCAACCCGCTCCCAGACCTGAGCTGGTGTCTCCCCAGCCCAGCAGTGCGCTGGGTGGTGTGGACAACCTGGGATGTCCAGGCTGTTCTCAGCGCTGGTGGCAAGATGCTTTTTGTTTTAAACTGAAAATATTCCTCTGAGATTTCTCTAGGTCTTTGGCCCTACATAAAACTGTAGAGCCAAAGATCTCCCAAAGCCTCTTTCTCCCCCCTGATTGTTTTCCTGCTTATGAGGTAAGACCATCTTTAACAGATGTTTGTTTACCTCTTCATAAAAACCTCCTGTGATTCTACAGCCTCCCCAAGCACCGTGCTGCAGTGCTTTGCTATTCTTTCCATTGCAAAGTGTTTTTCTAATGTTTAGCTATATCATTTTTATTGCAAATTAAGCTTATTATTTCTTCTTCTACTTCTGGTGAATGTAAAGACAACTGCTTAGTCTCTCCACCCATTATAACAAATGTTTATGTGCTGGAAGACTGTTATCATGCCTCCCCTCCTGTTGTTCTTTTCCTAGAGAAAACAAACTCAGTTATTTTATCCGTTCCTTGTAAGTCATGTTTTTTTTCACAGCTCTTATCATTTTGTTGTTCTTTTTTGGACTCTTTCCAATTTGTCTACATCTCCTGCAAAATGTAGTGCCTGGAACCGGACACGCTGCTCCTGCTGAGAGCTCAGCAGTATTGAGTGAATGCACAAAATAATTGCTTCCTTTGCCTTATACACAAAACTCCCCTTAAAGCATCTCAGGGTGAGATTCGTCTTCTTTCTGCTGGAATCTCACTTTACAGGCTCATATCCAGTCCCACCCCAGCTCGCTCTTTGCTGCGCTGCTGTGAGGTGGTTACGACCTAGTCTGGACCAGCACGTTTGGTGCCTGTGCAGTCACTGCTCCTGATGTGCACCTTGGTGCAGTCACCTCTGCAGAGGGCAGCCCAGCTCTCCAGCATCTCACATTCCTTCAGGAGGGACTGCTGACCCCAGCCCAGCTGCCACCCTTTCAGTGTTGTCCTCTAGTCTGTTGTCCAACACACGGTGTACACTGAGCAGCCCTGGAGGCAGAACGTCAGGGACATGATCCTCCCAGCTGGAAAAGTGAAGCCCTGATAATTACCTTTGGTACTTCAACTTGTGTAGCCTCTGCATGGTGACTGCTTGCTGCCATGGGAGCCTGTGATCCAGGTATTTTCTAAATGCTCACTAAGGTCAAGGTATTTTATATCTACTATTTTCTCCTCATCTAGCAGGCCTGTTAGTCGAAGAAGGAAATTAGCCTGTTTTGACAGGATTTGTTCTTCAGAATTCCCTGCTGGTTGTTTCTTATCACCTTCTTGTCCTTTAGCTACTTATAAATTGATTGTTTCATAATTGGTTCCAGTATCTCTGTAGGCATCATGGTTAGGATGACTGGCCTGTAATTCCCAGGTCCTCTTCTAACAGTAATTTTCAGAGGAACTGCACTTAAGTTAAATAGATATTGAAAGACATTCCACTTGTGCCCTGCTTATCTTTATTCATTGTCTAGTTTTCTTCTAACCCTTAAATTAAAAACATGTTTCCTGTAAGTATTTATCCTCTACCTGAGGCTCAGCACAATTCAACCCTTCCTTCACCTCTTTTCCTCTCTTCTGGCCCAAACCTTCCTGTTACTTAAATACTTACCCGATTTCCCTCCTCTTTATGCTTTATATCTTCCTCCCTCTCTTTTCTTTATAGTTTGTTTGCAGTTCCCTAGCAAAATATATTCCCCAGCAATTTATATTCCTCCCCCCCCCCCCTGCCAGTGCCTGGAGGGCTCTGAACAGAAAACTCAGAGCTCTGCCCTTAAAACGTGGACAGTGATATTTTCCAGGCTTGCAGGAACGAGTTCTGCCTAAAGACTTGTCCAGGGTTAACCACACTTAAATGACCTCTGGGACCAGTAGGTGGCAGAGAGAAGATGAAATCTGGGAGACTCTGGTCCTGGTGATCAGGCTGATAGATCACTCTGGCTCTAGGAAGGACAAAGACGTGTTACTAGAAAACAGATGTCTGCTAAGTTGGGTAGCATCTAGCAAGCAGGAGCGTTGGGTAAAGCTCCCATCTTCTTGCAGGGAGGCAGAATATACCTAGTGTTCAGCTTCAGCCATGAGCAAAAGGTTTGCGTGTTCAGCAGAAGAACAGGAAGCATGTGCCACTTTCTAGCTAAGCAGATCAGGAGAAGATAACTTTGTTTGAGGGAGAGGTATCGTTATCCAGGGTTGTGAGCTATATAATTGCACAATCTGCTATCATGCATGAACAGAGCTGTTCAATAGCATGGCCCTGCCTTGTCCTGACATCATGTCTATGTTGGAAATCCGTTTGGAATGAAAAATCCCGCATTCCCCAAGTGACCTCCTAGTCTCTGAGTGAAAGCCTGAATTGCAGTAGAGACTTCACCGTTTCAGTGGTTCCAGAGATGGGAGCTCAGTCACCAGCCTCGAAGCAGCTAAGGAATGAGAAGTCGGCAGTGAAGCAAACTTCTTTCCAAAGATAATAACATTTAAAAGTACAGGTGATGCCCACGGTTCTTCGAAGGCAAGAAAAGTCCCAAAGGCAAGACAAAGTCACTCTCATTAGCTGCTGTTATTTCCAGTGCTGGTTTTTGGACATGGCACTTCTATGGGTTGCTTAATGAGAGCATAAATGCTGGGCCATGTACACAGGTTGGAAGTGTTGGCCATTACCAGCCTGGCACAGTCTGTGTTGCAGACTCAGCGAACGTCGCATGCGTGTGTGAGGTCCAGTCTTCTACACCTTTGGTTTTATGATCTCTACGCCTTTCTTTCTCAGCTATTCCTTTCATACTGAAAAGGCAGCCCTGACTTCTAGCATTAACCTGATGTCTGAGAGAATCAAGTCGCCTTCCCTCTCTTCTCCTGCTCTGCCGTCTCCTTTTCATCCCCATCTCAAACAGCCACTTCCCTGTGTAGCCCCAGTACAAGAGGAATTCCTCACTGGCCATCTTCAACTTTATTTAGGCCATTTTCTGTGGCCATTTTTGTCGGGGGGAAGCCCTAGTGAGCTGGAGAATCTGTCCCAGAACTCAATTGAAGGGACTGTGTGGTTTTCCCCAAACCAGAAACGTCCAGCAGACTCTGTGTGCCCCATGTTAAAGGCTCTGCACCCTAGCAAGAGCAAAGAAAGTCACCCTGATCATTCAGACGAAGGAACCATACACCAAATAATCAGTGACTTGCATGTATTTTCTGCATCAGCTGCATTTTGCAAGCTGCTCTGCAACTTGCCAGACAACGTTTGATATTTGGATAGTGTTTGCAAATGGCAGATAAAAGGTTAATGGGAAATGTCTCTGACAGTAGCTGGATATAATTTAGAGATGGAATACAGCCATGTAGCTACATACCAGATTTGGGTTTTGGCTCATTATATTGGAGAGATAAGGCCCCAAAAGGGATATGCATGTTCAGCCAGAGCTGTTTTCCAAAAAGACAGTTTCAGTCTGAGAAGGGATGGGCAGTTTAACATGTGAACCATCTGGCCTCTGTGATGCACCAGCTTGCAGGCACTCTATAAAGATGTTAGTGGCTGATCGTACCATTTAGTCCTCCCTCTCTTACTGCTTCCCAGGGAGGGGGTGAGGGTGGCAGTGATGACCAGTCGCTCATATATTAATCCTAGTTCATCTCAGTAGCATATAGCAAAACAAAGCAACAAAGGTATTTCTTACTCTTCCTTCCTGTCCTTATTCCTCTTGTTGATCAAACTGTGCCTTTTTTAATTCATTTCGTGTTCTTGGGACTTGTGTCTTCTCCTCTGTGTGTCCTCTCTCCTGGAATATTATTCCCATGCTTCGTGTAGCGCAAGCTGGAAAATGTCAGCTATAAACCTCTACTACTTGTCTATTAAGAGAGTGATTTATTAAGGTGTTGAGAAATGACCCTCATTCCAACTGCATGCATGGAGATGGATGTTTTTCTTTTGGTCCTCCAAACTGGTTCCTTTTGCAAAATATGATTCTTTTCCATTTTTACTTATCCTTTACCTCTTTTGAAATCCAGTTGGAGAAACATCATCTCATCTTCAAAGTGGTTTGAACTTTGGAGCTATGCAACTTTGCTTAAAAGCTGTTTGGGAAGACAGCTGTTGAAATGAGGCTCTGAATTTACATGGGCATAAATGCCCAGAAACACTGAAGAGAGGCCTGAAGCCACTGGTTTGAAGATACGCTATTTTGTGACCCTCACAAAATATCACATTCAAATGACAGCTTCTCTAGAGACAGAGCAGCTCCCAGTGCCATTCAGTGTTGAATCTGCATGAAGAGAGAGGAGAGCTACTTGCTGCTTCGTAATGTTATGGGCTCAGTATCTTTATCATTGCTTAGCAGATCTTGCTTCCAGTTACCCTCCTTTTCTTCAGAGCTGAGCACTAAGAGCACATTCTGAGCAATTCATACAGAAAGACTACAAGAATAACACCTGAGAGTAAAGCTATATCCTTTAGCTTATCACCAAAGCTCACGGGCAGTTAGTTGTACCTGTGGATGCATTACTGAGCTTGTGACTTTTCTCTTCTGTGGACTCTCCAGCATTTCTGCAGATGGTTGGGGGTAGGTGAGTGCGCCCGAGGTAACATTCTTGTTTGCTGGGCTGCTGGAATTCATCTGTGCTCCTTAACAAAACAGTTTGTTTAGCCATTTGTGATGCCTGTGCATGTGCAAAATGCAACTGGACGAAACACTAAACAGAGCCAAGACACTGAAAGGCAAGGTTGTAAAATTGGTGTTTTTCAGCTCGATTAATAGTGACTGATGATCCCATTTTCCAATACTGCTTCTTTTTCCAGGTACAAGCTGCTAAAGAGCAGTTCAATGTATATGACGATGCCAACTACAGGTACCTCAGTGACTGCCTGCTCTGGAAATCAACAATATGACTTACCTGTCAGAGCTGGGCGCAGGGTACAAAATAATTCAGTTAGTTCTGCCACTATCAGAGAAGTTGGCACTCCCTTGTCACCCGTCACACCACAACACCTAAAGACTAGCGAGTGGGGACACACACAGAGCTGTGTTGAACCCTACCAGAATTGCAGAGGTGCTTCTGCTGCAAAACTGTGCAAACTCACGTTTAGGCATGTATTAGGTTTTTGCTGCCTTTCTCCTGTTCCTCTCCCTGCTCTGGTTTTCCATGTTCAGTGGATTCTCCTCTCTCTGTCTCTGCCTCTCTTTCTCTATTTTTTTTCTCCCTATTGTTCCCCATGTCACTAACTGTCAGTCACTTCATAAAGCCGTCTGGCTCGGAGCTTAAATATTGCAGGGCAACTAAAACCCACCATCAGAGCCAATTCAGTCATATCTGCTCAGTCGTGCGACAAGATTGGGACTTTTAGGGTAGGGAAGAAGAGAGACAAAAGTTCACTCTTCCCTGCAGAGTGCCAAGAGAGGAGGGGGACACATTTCTTCGGTGGAGCCTTTCACAGCGGCAAGTTGCTTGCTCAACGTCCTTAACCTATAGAGTCTTTTTTGCTGGTGGTGGTGTGCTCAGGTTGCAACATCTGGAAGTGCAGGGTGGGGGTTTGCAACAAGCCCATGTGAGTTACGAACACGAGTCTGTTGACTCCAAGTGGGCTTAGGCAGCCTCCTCGTCATAGGCAATTTAAGGAAAAAGGTGACTGCCTAAATTCATCGTTTGCACCTTTCTCTGGGACTTGAGGGGCTCACTGCTTGCAGGTGGAACCCTAGACATTAGAACTGGTTGTGCCACTCATCTACAGTCTGCCCAAAGTTGTTTCTTGCAGTTGAACCGATTGAGCAGCTTCCAACCACTTTGCTGGCAGAAAACTGAGAGGATGGGCATGGCAGAGCTATGAAAAACGTGACTAGTTCGGAAGTGATCTCAGGAGGAGTTTAGCCAAATGTAGCAACCTGCAAGTGAGACTTTTGATGGAGTTAGGAAATACTTTTCCTTCTCTTATACAATGAGTTTTCCGTATGATAAGGTTTATCACATCGAGAATGTCGCTCTTGCGTGTTGCAGTGGGGATGTTCAAATGCTAGATGTGGATATCGGCGTGACTCACAAAGAAAGGGATGGAGTTAACTGCAGTGCCTGGGGGACAATGAAGTTCATACTGTGTGTAGTCACGTTTTTTAGAGTTGCACATGATCGGTAACCGAGGGGTGTACTTTGCTCTGTGAATTTGCAGAAAGAGAATGTTTAAATCAGTTTAGATAATGTATGTAAACAGCATAATCTTCTGCTAGACTTGTTAATGTAAGTGCTGACATTAACACACTCTTCTCCACAACTTTAATGACTGAGAAAGTAGCAATTTTCTTCGGTGATTAAATTATATGTTTGCTGCTTACACATGCAAGGTGTTTGTGCAAGCTGAAGGAGTGTGTTCTGTTCTTTGTCTTCTAACATGGGTGTCTGGGGTTAGAATTTTGCAAGGTTTGAAAGCAGGGCAAATGAGTCCATCTTGTTTTAGAACAATGACATCAGAAGGATTTCTCTGGTTGAAAATTTGTGACATTCCCCAGAGCCATAGAACTCTCAATATTTTGTGTGTTTATCTATGTGTGAATATGTACACACAGTAGTTGAAACAGACTGGGATGCGTTGGTGTGTTGTAACATATGGCATTACAAATATATCCCAGTGGTATTTGAGAGAGGAGGGAAGTTTAGATACTCAGATTTCCATGCTGTTGACTGTACCTTCTTTTATCCAGCACTTGTGTATGTGTGTCTGCATTTAGGAAACTATAGATGGAGGTAGTATCTAAGAGATGAACTAGATCCCTGGGAACAGCTATTTTATGGAAAATGTTCCCCGTTTCACTTGTCATGGTCCACAGTTCAGTCTTTTTGGACTGCTGTAATATTCAGCATTCCTCAGAGACTTCAGATGGCTGGGATGTGTTAAATCAGCCCATCCCAAAGAAGTTTCCTCTGTTATTTCCCTCATTCGTAGATTTTCCCTTGCCTAAAATTATATAGTGGGAAGCTTAGGACACACCGGATCAAGTCCTGGCCTAGGAATAATTTATTATCATGCAAAAATGACAGCTGTAGTGTTTGACTTGCATTACTCGTAAATGGACTACTTTCTTAGCTTTCCAATAGCATGTCTGCAGCCGGCTTCCAGCTCTGTGTTAGTCTGAGACAGCAGCACTGGCGTTTTAGAGAGACAAAATAGTATTTTAGGTCACAGTTACAGACCCTCATGTTTTTCTCCAGGTTTGTTCCAATGTCAGTCTGGCAATTGACTTCGGAAGAGGATACAAAGAACAGCCCCAATAACACCAAATAATTGTATTGTATATAATACATACTATACAGCAAAGTAGTATATATGTGGTAGTTATTAAGCTTGTATATTATTACTAACACAGCAATGATGTTGTAATTGCTGTTATTACCTAACAGAGTGATTTCTAATGTAGAATTAATATATGCAACCTAGAGAGAATTCAGGTTTGTGCAGGTGCAACATGGGCACCGATTTCAGATCTGTTTGACCTGTGTGTGGTTCTGGTTCAAGAACAGCTTGAGTGCTTGAAAGCTTCACTCTTCAAAGCACTGCAGCTGCATGCTGATAAATCTGTTCTACTGTACTGCTGGCACGTGTTTGTACGTGTACAAAATCTAAGCAGGCTCATGCAACCGAGCTTACGAGGCACCACGGAAGTTTCTTACTTGGAAAAGGAGATAAATATACTCCCCGGCTGAAAAGTAATTGCCCATTTAGAGCCAGGGAAGAACGAATTTAGCAAGCAGTTTGCTCTGGCTTCCTAGCTCTTCTGCTGCTAAATGAACCATTGTGATCAGGCAAATAAGCAAGCAAGCAACCTTCTTTCTTTTCTCAAAGCGTATTAGGGAAATACTTACTGGTTGAAAGCAAGAAAAGGCATCAGTGGGAAAATTTGAAAGCTAAAATTTAGCATAATTGGTGGTCATTCTCTTTCTTTTTTTCTTTCCTTAGACAGTAAGAAATGGGTGACTGGAGTTTCTTGGGGAACATTTTAGAGCAGGTGAACGAGCAGTCCACTGTCATCGGGAGAGTCTGGCTCACAGTGCTCTTCATTTTCCGCATCCTGATCCTGGGAACAGCCGCTGAGCTAGTGTGGGGAGACGAACAGTCAGACTTCGTGTGCAACACCCAGCAACCTGGTTGCGAGAACGTCTGCTATGATGAAGCCTTCCCCATCTCCCACATCCGGCTCTGGGTTCTGCAGATCATTTTTGTATCCACACCTTCGCTAATGTACTTTGGGCATGCGGTGCACCATGTCCGCATGGAGGAGAAGAGGAGAGAGAAGGAGGAAGCTGAGAGGCGTCGGCAAGCTGAGGTGGATGAAGAGAAGCTGCCCCTGGCTCCAAATCAAAACAAAGGCAACAATCCTAATGCGACCAAGAAGTTTCGCCTGGAAGGTACTCTCCTGAGAACCTACATCTTCCATATCATTTTCAAAACCCTCTTTGAGGTGGGATTCATAGTAGGTCAGTACTTCCTGTATGGCTTCCGAATTCTTCCACTTTACCGCTGTGGGCGGTGGCCCTGTCCCAATCTTGTGGACTGTTTCGTCTCCAGGCCCACGGAGAAGACCATCTTTATTATGTTCATGCTGGCGGTGGCTTCCGTGTCCCTCTTCCTCAACTTGGTGGAGATCAGTCACTTGATCCTGAAAAGGATCCGGAAGGCTCTGAGAAGACCAGCAGAGGAACAGCTCGGAGAAGTCCCAGAGAAGCCCCTCCATGCCATCACAGTCCCCTCAATCCCAAAGACCAAAGGCTACAAGCTGCTGGAAGAAGAGAAGCCGGTGCCCCACTATTTCCCTCTCACGGAAGTAGGGGTTGAGCCCAGCCCCCTTCCATCAGCCTTCAATGAGTTTGAGGAGAAGATCGGGATGGGACCATTAGAAGATCTCTCCAGGGCATTCGATGAGAGGTTACCATCGTATGCACAAGTGAAGGAGCCGGAAGAGGAGAAGGTAAGAGCAGAGGAGGAGGAACCAGAAGAGGAGCAGCTGGAACCTCAGGAAGAGCCAGGGGTGAAGAAAGAAGAGGAGGTGGTGAGCGATGAAGTGGAAGGGCCTTCAGCACCTAGTGAACTCGCCACTGATATGAGACCCCTCAGCAGGCTAAGTAAAGCCAGCAGCCGGGCCAGGTCAGATGATTTGACTGTATGAAGGTGCAGGATATGGGGAGCACATGAAAATGAAAAGGTTGGAGAGAAAAGGAGAGATAGAGAAAGAATCAAAAGGTATTTTTTAAGTAAAGTGCTAAAATGGCCATTTGAATATTATTTCCTCTTGAGATTCTCAACTGGAAAGGTACTATCATGGTAACTGTGCCTTTTTTGCCCTGTATGTCCATTTGAGAAGGAACATTTTCCCTGTTTCCACATGCTAGCTCACTCCTTACAGGAATAACTACGCTGTACACATAACCGATGTCTTTTAAAACCTACCGTGGCAGTGAAACCCAAATGTCACTACTGTGAACGTATTTACTGGAAGCTTTGTGTTCCACATTTCTCTTTGGCCAGTGAAGGGGAAGGCTGATCAACAACTGTATCTAGTATTTCTTTTTCTGTTTCCACCTATGGCATGCTGAGCAGATCTCCCCTTCGCTGCTGGCATGGAATTGCAGTTATTTAATTCACAAAGTGAATTCTGTGCTTAGCATCAATGCACTAAACTAGTAAGCACTATTTCCCCTCTCTATTCAGAAAATAAAGCCAAAATGTCTCCAGTTTCTCTGAGAATGCAAATCTGAGTTAGGTAAAAATATTCTCCCTTTGTCAAAACCATTTCTGCTCTTCCAAGTGACATTGACAGTGGGCAAGCTTAACAGCAGCTCTCTACTAGGATTTAGCAGATGCCCACAGATGGATTATTTGTTCCCAAGAGGGTCATCTAGCCCCGAGCCTATTTCAGAGCACTGGAAAGAATAAATTCAAGTGGTATTTTTTACTTGTAGTCTTGTGACTTAAAAGATCTGAATCTTGATTTAGCAAAGCAAGCGTGGGAAGGCTCTGCGAAAGGAGGAAACAGCTACAGCCCCCAGAGCATGAAACCAAATATAAGCCTTCATGACATGATCTTGACATGTGCTCAGTTCCTGGAGCTCCCAGACTTACAGGCACTCGGCAAATCTCAGAGTCCTGAAGGCACCTGTGAACCTAAACCAGGGGTCTGGGTAACTATGTGACTATTTAAAACTCTAAATACAAAACTGGTTGTTCAAGCTGGAAAAGTCTGGTATGATAATAGCCTTTTGACATCTTTTGTTTTTAATTTGACAGACGGGAGCCATCCAGTGGTCTACATCTCTATTAAATGCCAAAGCCTCAAGTAAAACAAGGCCTTTCAAAAGATGATTTAGACCTTTTATGCCAACAGGTCTGTAGAGAACTCTCAGAGCCTCATCAAAATCGTTTTACAAAAGGCAGAAAGGCATGTGCTTGCAAATGTGTGTGGATTTCTAATTTTAGGACTTCAGCTGCACCTTTTGGCTGGGACAGCACAGAAATGTGTTCAAAAGCTTCACATTAATATCCATGTCCCCCCAAAATTGAGCCTCATGCCAGAAAAGTGCAGGTATGCGCTCTCATCTGCTCTGCTCTGCAAACCTCAGACTCTGCCAGCTCAGCGAATTCTTTCTGCTGGGCTGCAGCCCATGCCATTGTTCCCAGGGCAGGCTCTAATCCAGGTCAGGGAAAAAGCAGTCTTTGGCATAATGCATAGAACTCATCCCGACATCAGCTAGATAAGACCCCCTGCCGTCTCCCATTGTAGCAGGGCTGACTCAAAGCCCATGGAAGTTAGATGGATGTCTGAGAGAGCTCTGGGTAGGCTTGGGCTCACACCTCCAGTCCTGCTGCCCCGTGTCCCTGCCCAGGCAGCCACCAATGCACTCAGTTCTGCCCCCCACACTGATCTAACCTATTTGGTGGAGTTCCCCTGCCTTGTTACGCAGCTGCCCCATACGAGCACAGAGGTGGCTGGACTTCACTGCTGAGTGAGGTAAGCTGTACATATGTAGAAAGCTTGCAGGGTGCTCTGGGATTCTCCAGCACCGTAGCATTGCCATGTTTGTGGGTTGGGGTTTTTTTACACTATTAATCCTTTTGCTCCTCTTGGCTTGGGCCTGTGTTTTTTCCCAAGGTTTGCAGCCTGAGGTCAAAATCTTTGCTCCCTGGACAAAGGCTGTTAGGTCGTCCTTCCTTGTGAAGGAAGACTGAAAGTTTTCGGAAGGAATATAATAAAGCAACACATGCAAAGGAACATGCAGAGAGAGAATCTGGAGGCTAGCATTTATCTACTCTCTTAATACAGAAACAGGAGAACAGTTAGCACAAATGAAAGGCAACTGAGAAGAGGAGGAGAAAGTTTCTTCTGCAGGAAAGAGTCCACCGTGCCCAATTCAAGATCACCACACTTAGACTAGATGGGATCTATTACCTTTTATTTTGTTCACAGAAAGTTATGAGAGAGTTTTAATGGTTCTAAGCATAAAACAGAAAGAGAGGTTTAATGGTTCTAAGAATCAACCAGCCCACTTGTTGAAGGGGGCCAGAAACACACTTTCCTGTATGTAAAAAACAAAAGCTTGTAACAGTTCAGTGTAAGGTATCTTCTACCTTCTCTAGAGCATGTGAACCTTCCAGATACCAAGGTACTGAACAAGAGGAATCATACCCACCCTCATGGACTTCTAATTACTTGAAAAGTCCTTTTACACACAACCACTCCTGTTCCTGACCTCTGACATGCATACCTTCATTAGATCACTGGACTACTTCGAGATGAGTATATGGTTCATATATAGCTGTCAGGTAGTTCAGTTTTTAATCATCAGATGTTGAGTATGTCATTCTTTTTCACTGGAATGCCTCAGTAAAATGCACTGTATAAAGCCTACTCAATGGACACTCTGTAGTTCTTTCACAGCCGCCCCAGGAAAGCTCCTCCGGGTCACAACAGCACAATGAAACAAGCCAGCGTTTTCCTCCTGCATCCAGTCAACTGCTGTTGATTTTTATTTCTCAAGCCAGTTTTCAAGCACCCTGCCAGGCTGCTAGTGAACCTGTAGCCACCAAGTACAAGCCACATCATCAAGACAGTGCTTCTCAGCGAGCTGGGCAGGGACTAACAGGCCCGTCTTCTGGCATTCAGCCTCATCTCTGCAATGAAATCACTGTGGGACTGTCAGCAAGTCATTCCTCCTTCTTGTACAATTGGGAATAATTTTCTACCTCACAAAGATAATGTGAGGCTCGATATATCATGTTAGTAGTAGATTGGGAGGTCCTTGGATGGAAGGCCCTACGGATGAGCAAAGGATTATTGCTATTTCCAGATGTGATAGCATATAAACGTGTTTTATTCCCCCTCAATGAGACAAATTTAATCATTTATTCAAGAAATTCCTAGCGAAATTGCCTAACAGCCTCAGAGCTGTGGATCTAGTGTATGATTATGCTTCAAAAAGAATTAAAAGAGGTGTATATGTGAAGACCAGGGAGAATTATCTCCCTGGGAAGGGGGAAGTCACCGGACAATTAGAGCCATGCCTGAATCATGTAAAGGTGTGTGTACCCCCCTTGGCTCCCTGTGCAAATAAATTACTAACTGACCACATGGCTCTCTGCAGGGAGCTTAAGAGCAAGTGTCAAAATCACCAAAGGAGGTGAAAGTAGAAGAGAAAGGTAGTGTCTTAGCTTACAGTAGCATGTGGGAGTTGGTGTTCTCTAGTGTCTAGAGCAGTGGACCTAGGATAATAATCTTAGATTTATTTCCAGCTCTGCTTCTGACTTGCTGTGATAATCACTTTACCTCTCAGTGCCTGTTTTCTCCACCTGTAAAATGGGTGTAAGAATTTCCACCTACCTCACAGGGATGTTGTGAGGCTTCCTTAATTCTGTTTGTAAAGTAAGTAGGAATGATCTGATGAAAAGCACTGCTGAAATGGATGGTATCCTTGTTATTTCCTGGCAGAACTGCTATCTTGGTTAATATATGACTCCTCAACCAGAAGGGCAGTAGTTTGAAAATGCGAGCACCGCACTGACAACATCAACACAGATGTGGATTTGCCATGAGTAAAAAAAAGACTTAATTGATCTCCCCTCTCCTCCCACCTTAGTTCGGACCTTCCCACATGAGACAGTGGTGACGTGATAAGTGGCTGGGAATGTCCCTTATTTATACTTAAATAAGACAACTCCTGGGGCAGGGAGTGCAGGTTGATGAAGCTCTCTAACAATTTAAAGGTCCTTGCAAGGCATATAGGAGGGGGTTGTATCACACATGATACTGCTGGGCTTCTGTTTTAAACCACTCAGTGCAAACTCCAGGAAAATTTTGCGGTTTCCATGGAAGACTTTATGTTTGTTTATGGCACACTGAAAAAAAAGCCACCCTTCATGAATGCAAGCCTACAAATTATCACAGAATGGTTTGGGTTGGAAAGGACCTCAAGATCATCTAGTTCCAACCCCCCTGCCATGGGCAGGGACACCTCACACCAGACCACGTCACCCAAGGTTCTGTCCAACCTGGCCTTGAACACTGCCAGGGATGGAGCATTCACCACTTCTTTGGGCAACCCATTCCAGTGCCTCACCACCCTCACAGTAAAGAGCTTCTTCCTTATATCTAACCTGAAACGTTATCATGTTATACTGATTCTTTCCTGTAAGTGAGATAGATATGAACAACCTCTGAACACTGAAACACAGTGAGGCTCAGATTCCTCCTCCTGCAGGAGGGAATAGATTTGGGGAATCTCTGCTCTCTACATCTATTTGGGCATGAAATCTACTACTGAGGGAGGAAAGTCCAGTCTCTTCTGCCACTCAGTAACTCACTGACTCTGCAGTTTCACATTTAAAGAGTGGCTGTTGAAAAGAAGAGTGGCAGTTTGCTGTTTTATATAGAAAACGGCTTTTCAGGCTGACAACTGATAGTAATCCTAGCCTAGGCCTAGTTTTGTTTAGCAAAGACAGGAACATCCATGAGAACTAGAGTAAAGCCTTCCTATGAGCCTGAGGCAGTTGTGATAAAACAGTATATGGTGCCAAATTTCCTGAGGGCTAGGGTTGGATAAGCATACCAAAATCAGAGGACTTGCCTAAGTAGTGGAATAATTTCCCCCCCCCCAGCAGAATGACATTGCCATTTCTTAGGCTCTGTGTGTGCTACACCTTTTAATATGGCTCAGGAAAGGCTTTTTGCCAACACCAAATGTGCTTATACAGTTGAGTAGCAACCATGGCAAATTAATGTGTGTTGACTTGCCAAGACGTTCCCTGGCACACAATCCTTTCCTTGCAACTAGCTTGGCATGCACCTATTTCAGGAGAACAGGCAAGACTCGTGTCTGTCAACAATTCCGAGTTCTTCTCTCAGCATCTTGATGTACAAAGAGACATTGAGGGTTTGTTCAGCCTAGAGAGGAGGGGGCTAAGGGTATGGGGAGCCCCAACTGCTGTCTTCAGGTACCTAATGGGGAGTGGGGGGAAGATGGAGATGGACTCTCAACTGAGGTGAAAGCAAAAGATCAGAGGCAATGATCACAAGGAAAACTTTCACTAAAAAATTCTGGCAGGGAAGAAAATACTGTTCAAATAGAGGGTGGTTCAGCACTAAAGCAGGTGCCCAGAGACACAGTGGGATCTCCATCCTTGGTGGGGGAAGCGTGACTGGGAAAAGCACTGAGCACCCTGGTGTGACTCTGCATTGAGCCAAAAGGTGGACCAGCTAATCCCTTCTATCCCAAACTATCTATCCCATGGGAGGATAAAAGCCCAGTGCGGCCACTGCGTGGTGGAACAATGGGCACTTTCTGCCTCTCTAGTAGAGCTTGCTCAGACTGTCCCTGCGGGCAACACCAACCAGCCGGGCACTGCAGCAGAGGCTGATGCACAAACGCAGTCAGCTGATGTTTGGTAGCTACAAAAGCTGCTCGAGGCCAGAATCACGTGTTGTGTAACTGGTTTGGAAAAAGCTTTACAACTAAAAAAATTACAAAAATAAAAGAATCTCAGTATGCTTATTAACAGAGGGAATAATGGAAATATAAGGGGCCAAGGTCTTCCCGGCTCCCTTTAATTTCAGTGTCCAGTGTGCCTTCAAATCCATTTGGAAGTGCAGAGGACTGCATTTTAACATTCTGTCAACAAAACCCTATGTATTTTAAAGCTTCCTGATCTGAGATGAAGCAGAACTGAATAGAAATGGTGCTTACAGAGCTACTGACAGAACATTTTGGAAACAACAAAGGCCTTCGCCTTCCTAGATCCAGCCTGGCATAGTAAAAGGAAAACAAGCCACTCATTGATTTCCAAGGAGGAAAGGCTGTATTGTTTGAAAAGTCATGCAGTAGCCTACCAAAAAACTTCTAAATCAACACAGCAAAGAATTTATGGTGATACATTAAACAGAACAATTGGCTCCTATGGTGGTCCCCTGAAGCTCAGGGGAGAGTTGGATTGAAGGATGATTGGGATAAGGAAACTCAGTTCAAATGGGTATACAGGAAATCCTGGATTACGGGCAGCTGTGGGGCAGAGGCTGTGCAGGAGGGCAGCAGAGAATCCCAGGTACCGGTGCAGCATGCCAGCTGATGGGAGGCTGCAGGCAAAGGCTGAAGGGGAGAAACCTGCAAGCTCATCGGCTGGGTACCTCATTGTAAGGATAAGGCAAGCCAGCTCAAACCCAGCCCGTCACCAAATCTGGTATTTCTGGATTTTAAGAAGGTTAGCAACTTTAATATTGAACTTTTATGTGCTGGTTACTTTATTTACCTGATAGAACTGAGAACCTGACTAGCATGGGTAAAGTTTTTTTTTCCCAGTCCTTCTACCTAAGTATATAAAGAATTACGGGGACAAAAATGTTCAGGTAAGCTTCTCAATACATATATGTTAGTTCAAAGAAAAGTTGCAGACAACCCCATAAAGGAATTGATCTATTGCCAGTGAACATTTTCATCTGAACTCACCACAAATAAATTCAAAAGAAATTCAGAAATCAGACTGATGTTGGATTACTCCCAGCTTCAGAGCTCCTGTTTATGAAAACCTCTGGAGAGAAGAGGAAAGAAAATGGCTGGCTCGCTGCCAGCTAAACCTATTTGTCATGAATATGCCCCATAGCACCTTTTGGAAACCTGTGCTATTTCTAATTATACTCTTGGCCAACAAACTGCTTTAATTCAATATGCTCCACCTTTCCGCTTTCGTTGAGAGACTTCAGTTCCTTCCACAAACTGGACATAAAGTAGCCACATTCACACTTTAGTATGTGGAAGAATAAAATATGGAGCTGAATGGAAACCTGCCCATATACTGACCAGCCCTTCTTCCTCTGCGCTGCCTCTCCTCTCTGGCCACCTCTATCTATATTCTGTTTAGTGGAACTACCAGCCTCCCACAACTGAGACGTTGCCTTTGTGCCTGTGGAGTGTCATGGACCCTTCTCCCCACACATGCGCATCAGCTGCTATCTAAGGAGGAACAACACAGAATAAATTTTCCATCTTCTTTTTATGCTTTTTGTCTTCCCTGAAGGAGAAATCCTGGGAATGGGAGGTGAGGGTGGCCCTGAGTTTTTCCTGTAGGAATTATCGTCTTCCCTGTGTGTTTCAACCAAGTCTCGGGGAGCAGCAATTTACAGCTAAGCAGGGGCATGTTTCAAGCCTATTTATAAACACATGAAAAGGAGAAAGCTTAAAGAGTTATGACCAAAGCCCGCCTTGTTTGTTAACCTCGTGTTGAAACGAGCAGAGTTGCCCAAGTGTAAAAAGCCACAAAAGTGGCTTTGAATAATTTAGTTTTTAAAGGATTTCCTGTTAACTTCTGTCTTTAAAAAGCAACCAACAGCAAACCTTGCCCCACAACCGACGATACAGAACAAACCAACCACAAATCCCGCCAAGCTCAGGAATCTCATCACTTTAGGAAAGATCAGCTTCCAAGTAGCAGGAACAGAAAGCAGGAACAGGAAAATCCTGATCTCAGCTCTGCATTAACTGGCAGCAATACCAGAAGCTGTGAAGAAAAAGGCCTTAGATTATATATGATAACCTGCTCCCTCAGTTAATTTCCCCGCGAACACTGAATGGTTTTCTTTCTCTTTGCAATGCTGGAGAGAAGATGACAGATTTCAAACCAGTAAGACCGATGGCAAGACAGAAGCCAAACAAAGACTGTGGTAACTTGAATCTGGTAACTTGGCACAACCAAATGTAATTTGTTTTCCTAAAGTGAATTGCAATGAACAAAGGTTCCTGATTTTGAATCAGCAGGGGCTCCGTGCTTTGTTCACTCCCCACTAACCACACTTGACTCTTTCTCTTCCCATATGATTTATTATTCCAAACACAGAGAGTTTGGGCTGGCAAAGGTTGGGTGTGTTTTTAAGAGGAAAACGATACAGACAGCATTAAGCTGAAGCGGGGACATGACTGCGACGCGAACGATCAGATCTCACACCGATAGGCATCAGGAAATTCCCTGTTTCAACTTTCACTTCCCTTCTGGCTCTACTCCTTGACCCGTTCTAACTGCAGTCCTGAAAGGCGCCCCGGCCCTGGTCTGGCCGCACCGGGAGGACGGAAAGGGCGGCAGGGAACTGATAACGTGGCAGCACGATCTCTCCACAGCAGCGGGTCCCCTTCCCTTGGCTTCCCTCCGCCGGCGGAGGGGCACCCCCTGCGCTGAGCGGCAGGAAGAGGGCTCAGGCTTCCTCCAGGGCTCCCACTCAGCAGGCTACAAGCAGCGGCGGGTCGCAGGCACGGAACCCACCCGTGCACCCCGCTCTGAGGTGCGGGAGGGCACCG
>NW_009935473.1:0-663 GCF_000696875.1 Nestor notabilis | reverse complement strand
AGATCCTGCGGCACCCCAAGGAGAAGGACAGTGTCACCCATGGCGCGGGCACAGAGAAGGGTTTGCTCCCACTTTCCTTCTCTCAGCCCCAAAGGTTCCTCTCAAACCTTGCTCAAGGGGTAATTTACGGTGTCAAACGTGCCTCCGAGCCCCAGCACTGTCATGGAATCCCAGCCTGGGCTGGGTAGAAGGAACCTTAAAGCTCCTCCAGCTCCAACCCCTGCCCCGGGCAGGGACACCTTCCACTAGAGCAGGTTGCTCCAGCCGGGCCTTGAACACGGCCAGGGATGGAGCATTTACCACTTCTCTGGGCACCCGGTGCCAGCGCCTCAGCTCCCTCACAGGGAACAGCTTCTGCCTTAGATCTAACCTGAACTTCCCCTGGTTCAGCCTGAACCCATCACCCCTTGTCCTATCACTCCAGCCCCTGATGAAGGTCTCTCTCCAGCATCCTCGTAGCCCCCTTCAGGCACTGGAAACTGCTCTGAGCTCTCCACCCAGCTTATCTCCAGGCTCAAGACTTTCCTGTTGCAGAAACAACAGGTCCTGGGGGTTTGCAGAGAGGTTTTCAGAGCGTGAGGAGCTGTGCCAGGCTCTGCCACCCCCCCAGCGCGCCCGGCAGGGACAACCCCAGACACTTCTGCCTGAGGTCAAAGCTCAAAA
>NW_009935472.1:466-4300 GCF_000696875.1 Nestor notabilis | reverse complement strand
AGGGGGGGAGGGAAGCATGATCAGTTAATTTATTCTGTATTGCATAAAGGAGAAAATTAATAGCATCTTGTATACACTTACATACTTACATTCCTATAATTACTAAGGAAGATTAGTCCAAAATCATAAGAGTGAGAACCTGTTCAACGTTTTTCCAGTTCCACATACACAAGAGTCTTTACTATAGATAACTCGCTTTACTATAAAGTAATTTGCCTCCTCCGTGAAAAAGTTTCTCAGCAACATCTGAGAGAAATGCAGTTATTTCTGACTGCATGCAAGTCAGAAAACACAGATTAAGTTAAACTAGTAAATAAGGCTGTCTTTGCAATAACACTGATCCTAAAGGGCAACCACTTTACACAGGGCTTTACTCTAAGGCTGCATGTACACCTTACGTGAGAGAGAAGAAAAAAACCTGATTATAGCTAACACTGGAATCATGTCCGGTCCTCCTCAGCTGGAAATAAAACTATAAGCTCAACATCTTGACAGAAACAGGAATAGGATGGCAGTAGGAGGTGAGGGGGTGGTGGGGAACTCACATGCCACAGAAAACCAACTTGTCTGTGAGGATGCCGTTTTTGTTTCCATTTATCCTACCCTTGTTTGCTCACAGTTTTTTCATTCAGAATATTAAACACCCCGCCACCTCCCCCCATCCCTACAACTGTTTTTTTTTGTTCATCAGAGGTTTGTTTGTTTCCTACATCAGTATGGCCAAAGACGGGGCTTTTATTTCTGTGTGGTACAGAGATCTGGTACCTTTTTAGCATCTCCCATAAAACTGTTTCCTCTCTGCACAGAGAATCCCAAATTCCCTAGCTGTATTCAGGGTACAGCAGCAGCAACCTCAGTTACGAGCTCCTCACTATCCTCTGTCCAACCAGTGTTAATTATTACAGCACTATCTAGGTGTTGCGACAGGCAGTATAATTACTCAAACACAAGAATTCCGAGGGTGGGAAACAACCGACAGTAAAAGTTACTTCAGTATGCAGCCACAGAAGCAGCTCAGAGAAACAATACAAACAGAAGTAACATCTAGAGTGTTGTGTTGGGGACATCACCCAAAATGTTTGCAACTCTGGGGAAACTGCAAAAGGGTAAAGGAATGTGACCTGCTAAACAACTGCCTCTGTTCACTTACTGTTCAATGCTGCAGGAAAATGAAACCATTAAGAGGCAGAGATAGCTCTTTTACTCCAGTCCTGTACTCACTCAGTGTGAAGAAAAAGAAAACTGGAGACAAACCAGGAGGACACAGCCATTCAGAAAAAGAACAGAGAAAAAAAAATGGCTAATGGTCCAAAGAGGCAATGAAATGTATCTGAATTGGTAACAACAAAAAATTCCTACAGATAGGCACAAAGCTTTCTAATTCCTTCTCCTCTACCACATACCTACATGTACACACATATGTATGTTAGAGGGAGAGATTGCAGCACCTCAAGACAGCCTAAAAATTGGGCAAACATTAATACTTTTAAGTAAAACATAATCGACAGATTCAGAAACTGTTAACTTCTACAAGCTGTAGCATGACACCAAATTCTATAGGCTTTATATTTTTCCAGAAATGTGGCAATCTGGGAAATAAAATTAATCTAAGTCACATGTCCCAAATGACACATATGGGAACTATGGTTACCTATAGCTTTATACTGCACCAGCATGTGGCAAAATACAATCGCAAACTGTAAGGAAATGCCAAAGATGCAGATGCCCAAAGTGTAACTTCATTTCTCTGAAAATAAATGAATAGCATCCAGCCAGGACATTAACAGTGACCTTTTTTTTTTTTTTCTGAAACAGAGAAAATTAGTATAAATTATTATCAGAGCACAAACAAACAAAAGACAGTAAAACATCACAGATAGTGACTACAAGAATCCTAAACCAAAAAAAGATTCTGAAGACAGTCTGTCAAGGAAACTACAAAGATGAGATTATATTCATTACTTTAGCTGCTTGATTGCTTGATCCATGAGCTAAAAAGCCCTTGAAAGGCAACTACAAAACTAATTAAGTTAGTTTTAAGATTATGTACATAGTGAAGCAGCAGCAATCAGCACTGATGCAAACAATATAAAAAATTTTGCTCCATCCATCTCCTACTTCAGACCCAAGAAATTCAGACCCAAGGATTTCTTGAGTCTGAAGCAAGAGGTTGACAGGATTAGGGGCGATGGTTTTAAACTAAAAAAAGAGGAGATTCAGGCTGGGTGTGAGGAAGAAATTTTCTACAACAATGGTGGCAAAATACTGGCACAGGTTGCCCAGAGAGGTGGTGGATGCACCATTCCTGGAGACATTCAAGGCCAGGCTGGAGGTGGTCCTGAGCAACCTGATCTAGTTGACCATGTCCCTGCTCATTGCAGGGGGGTTGCACTAGATGATCTTTGATGGTCCCTTCCAACCCAAACTATTTTATGAGTCTATGCTTCTATGACAAAGATTTCTCACATATATCAAGCACAAAGTAGATAAAATTTGGGACATTATCTACAGTTTAGCTTGTATCTTAATTATGAAGAGTAAATATGAAGCAACAGTATATATTGCCTTTCACCGAAAGACCTAGGCATGGGTCTAAATCACTAAAAATCAGAAAAAAATACTGGAGAGCTCATGATCTAACGAAGGCTGGTAACCACAGCATACTTGTCTTTCACAGAAACCATCTATCTGTGAGAATTTCTGGAAGCTGCAGCATAAGAAGAAAAATTGTAGAAATTATTCATTGACAAAGGATTTTTGCAAGTCTACATAAACTATGCCACTGGCTAAAAATTCCTATGGAAGAGATAAAGCACAATCATAGAATCAAAGTGGAGAAAACAGTACGGATGTGTTTCCTAACTGAAACAGTTTAGCATTTTCAAGTTTCACTAATAAGTTCCCATGTGCTTTACTGTATTTGTAAAGGAGTAAGTAAGCTGAGAAAGCCATATATGCACACCACCCAAACCAATACAGTGTAGAAGGAGCTGAAATGCTTTGCATTGAATAAACAAGCAATATGAATGATTGCATATGAAATTCAATGAGATTTTTAAATTATAGCATATTGGATGTAAGGAAACCACTTCTAACAAGATTATTTACAGTAACCCAGGCACCCTTTAGCAAGCAGAGCATGTTACTGAATCCAGACAAGTACTCAAAAAGGAAGGAATGAAATATTGCTTACAGCAGATTGCTCTACCATTATGGATATACACACGTATATGTAGACATATACCGGTACATACACACACAGAGAAAGTAAGAATGTTTAGTTACATTTAACACTAACGACACCCATCAAACTTCAGCCTTCAGGTGTTGGGGAGTCTCATCTCTGCTCTAATCGTGAAGGCTGACTCTCAGACGCTCCGAGACACGCAGCAACGTCCTTCCCAGCTAAGGACCCGTTGGGGCTGGAAGGCTGCGTGCCCACCGCAAACGGTAAACAGTGTTCCCTCCCGTAATGCCAGCAGAGGGCCCGCTCAGCCAGAGAAGGATCTTTCCTGCCGCTCTCCTCCCGAGCTGCAAACCACAGGGCAACAGTGAGCCTCCAGCTCCAATTACCTGGACAACTTCTAGGTGTCGCAGCTTGCCTTTGTGCAACGGTCCCCGTATGACTGCTTATGAAGATGTTTCCCCCCTACAGTGGAGGTGCTGAAACAAAAGACCTGAACAAGAACAACCCTAGAATAACCCAATCCCACAACAGGCCATGACTTGAGGAAGTAAGGTACCCTATGACAATTTTCTCACACCCAACACGTGATCACCAGGGAGTGGGTTTACCGTCCCAGCAGGCAGTGATTAATGAACAGGACATATGCT
>NW_009935472.1:0-257 GCF_000696875.1 Nestor notabilis | reverse complement strand
GCCATGGGGCACTGCCTCTATTTGGGTTTTCCATATCATCTTTTTGTTCTCCTGCAAATGAGCAGCTTGTACACTGACCCACATTTCCTATCTTCATCTGCCACAAGATGTTTGATTGCAGCATGCTGATGAAATTACACTGAGGCACAAACAAGAAAGTAAACAGAAAGCTATGTTAAGAGGACATTAAGTGAGGAAAGCAGTGTTTGCTAATAGCTCAAGGCACTGTTTTCAAGCTTCTGGAAGGTTGCTGTGAA
>NW_009935471.1:979-1200 GCF_000696875.1 Nestor notabilis | reverse complement strand
CAGGAAGTTCCAGCAGACAGGATTTGTAAAGGTCTTCTCAGATTTCTTGAAATCAGCTGGATGGTGCCTCTCCTATTTGTAATCCTGTTCAGATAATAATAATAAAGATAATTCCTGTTTAAGAGAACTTGTATATACAATAACATTTAAATACACAATAAAATCATGGAAGTTAAAGACATTAAGATGCACTGAGATGAATTTAAAGTTACAGTCAGTGT
>NW_009935471.1:286-951 GCF_000696875.1 Nestor notabilis | reverse complement strand
TATTTATATATAAATATGTTAAAGGTTTTGTAGCTATATCAGTTCTTGGAGTAGTCCCCATATAATTCAGAAATGCTGATAGAAACAATGGAGCAAACCTCACGTTAAATAGCCTTAACTCTATTAATTTATAGCAAGTCTTCATGCAGCCTGTCTCCACAGCAGGCAAATATCCACCATTTTCTTATCCATTTTCTACCCTTTTCATTTCCATTTCCAAATTCCTCTCCCTTCATTTCCCCCTAAAGAATAGTTTTACTTTTAACATAAACTTTATTACTTTGAAGAAAATCATGATTGCTACAGGAAAAAAATACACATTTTTTTCAGATGGTTAGCAGTCAGAACAGACAATATTGCTATTGCACCTAAAAGCCAATCTGCAACATGAGCTACAGGCATGCTATAGTAAATTCTGACTCTGTCTCACAAAAAAAAAAAAAAAAAATGGTAGCAACTTTAGAAATTAGCCAGACTATTACAAGAATTTGACACAAATTCATTTTTAAATGGTTGTTAAGTTCATCAGGTTATTTAGATAAAATACCAGTGATTTGCTGTCTAAAGTGATGTGAACTTTATGCCTGTTGCTATCTACTTTGCAAAATTTGCTTGATTAATCATAGAATCATAGAATAGTAAGGGTTGGAAAGGACCTTAAGATC
>NW_009935471.1:0-254 GCF_000696875.1 Nestor notabilis | reverse complement strand
CACACAGTAAACTATGTCGTCCAAGGCTCTGTCCAGCCTGGCCTTGAACACCGCCAGGGGTGGAGCATTCACAACTTCCTTGGGCAAACCATTTATCCTGGGTTCAGCTACAGCAGTCATTTTTTCTCCTTTTGTGGCTTTCTTTTTCTTCTTCTGTGGCTCTTCGCTTCGGTGGCTGAGCTTAAACCATGACACCACTCCAGTGCCTCACCGTCCTCACAGGAAAGAACTTCCTTATAGCTAATCTAAACTTC
>NW_009935470.1:406-2868 GCF_000696875.1 Nestor notabilis | reverse complement strand
GGTGGCCCTGGGGAACCTTTCTGGGTTGCCCTGTGTGGAAATGGGCGCCCTTAGGGAGCACTTCTCATGTGGGGGAACTGAGGGTTGCTTCTCCAGGGTGCCCTGGGTGGAGATGGGTGGCCCTAGGGGAGCTTTTCCGGGGCGCCCTGGGTGGGGGACACCCGGGTGCCTTTCTGGGATGCTCTGAGTGGAAATGGGTGGCCCTGGGGGTACGTTTCTGGGGTGCCCCTGGTGGGAGAACAGAGGGTGCTTCTCCAGGGTGCCCTGGATGGAGATGGATACCCCTGGGGGAGCCTTTCTGGAATGGCTCTTGGGGAGTCCTTCTGGGGTGTCCCGGGTGGGGGACATCAGGGAGCCTTTCTCGGATGCTCTGAGTGCAGATGGGTGGCCTCAGGGAGCTTTTCTGGCGTGACCCTGGGTTAGGGAACAGACGATGCACATCCAGGGTGCCCTGGGTGGAAATGGGTGGCCTAGGCGGAGCCTTTCTGGGGTGCAGGATCAGCCCCTGTTACCTTTCTGGGGTGCCCAGTGAAGGGGGAAGACATCAAAGCTGCCCTTTGGAGATGCCAAGTGGAGAGGGATCCCTCAGGCACAGATGGGGAAGGGACACTGTGATGTCCCCGTCCTGCCTGGGGGCACCGTCCCCATCCCAGTGGCCTGTGACACAGTGACTGGTGCTGCCTGGGGCTCCCACTGTCCCTCGGGCCATGCACTGCATGTCCCTGTGTGGGTGTCACCGAGTCAGGGTAAGAGCTTTGTGCTCAGCAGGTCGATGCTGCAGCAGAAACAAGACTGTTGGTAACACCTGGGCTTTCCCAGGAGCCTGGGGGTTCACCTGGGCCTTGCCTGTGGCCAGGCAACACCGGGTTGTCCCTATGGGTGACCCTGGGGCCCTTGTCTGTGCTGGGGCAGGCAGCCAGCACATGGGGAGAAAGAGCCCTGTGGGAATGCTGAGGAGGCACCGGTGGCTTGGAGTTGAGTTACTGACATCTTGCGTCATGCCTTGGGGTCAAACAACCCTGGGGCCCTTGTCTGTGCTGGGGCAGGCAGCCAGCACATGGGGAGAAAGAGCCCTGTGGGAATGCTGAGGAGGCACCGGTGGCTTGGAGTTGAGTTACTGACATCTTGCGTCATGCCTTGGGGTCAAACAGACTGCAGGGAGCTGCAGGGGCTGGAGGGGAAGCGCGGTGCTACGCTCGTGGTGGGGGCAGTGTGACCTGGAGGAGGGTCCTTGGTGTGCAGGAGCCTGCCCCAGCCGTGCAGAGCAGTTGTGGGGCAAGTTGGCTTGAAGAAAGGTCCATCCACAGCCACACATAAAGACTCTCAATGGTCACACCAGAGTGGACGCACACAGAGAGGACGGTTGTAGCATGGGGTGGTCTTATCTTAATCCCAAACTTATCTCAGCCAACCACTTTGTGCAGCCCAGCGATAGCCTGATAAGGTGCCTGATGTCCCCAGGGTGCTGCTTGGTGAGTCAGGGAGGGTGTTGGAGCTTCAACCCCCACCGTGGCTCAGCTCAGAGCTGCGTCCTAGATTTAGGGAAGTGGCTGGTGCCATGTGTGTCCCCTCCCCGGGCAGCTCTGCTTCTTGCTGCTCCCAAGGGGAAGGCCTGGATCACCCTTCCCAGCTTCAGCAGCATGGCTGGAGGCTGCTTCCCTGCCCAGAGCAGGGGTTGTTACCCCAGAAGTGGGCTGATGGCAGGTCCAGCAGACCTGGAGCAGTGCCGCGCTCATCACGCTATGGCAGAGATGCTCCGTGTGGGAGTGTGCTGGCAACTTATGATCACAGCAGAGGAAACTTGTGAAACCACAGCCCCGGGGATGGTTGTGGCGCAGACACCACGAGTTGCTATCATTGGCATCTCCCCACTGCGGCACTGGGCTCCCGGTGCCGGTGGTGCTGGTGGCTCAGCACCAAACCATCTCTTCCTGGGGAGCAGTTTCCAGCCATAATGGTCTGGGAAGGATGAATGTCTCTTTGCTGCCTGTCTGAGCCAGTCTGGTGCTGCTGTCCCAGATTCCCTGCCCAGGGAAGCCTGGTATTCCTGTGATCCTGCTGCTTCTGATGCTGACCCGCAGGGACGGTTGGTGAGAGCAGAGACCACTGGTGGGAAAAGGGGGGGCTTTGGGGGCTCCCATGGCCTCGTTTGGGCAGTGTGGGCTCCTCAGCACCCCTTTGGCTCATGGTGAAGCCACCATGGGTAGACCCAGGGTATGTGGGTGCAGGTGCATGGCAGAGGAGCCCAGCTCCATGCGGGTGGCCCTGGTGTGTGATGGTGGTGATGGGCACAGGGGTGGACGTGGAGGCTGCAGCAGCCTGGAGTGTGCAGCTCCTGCCCCAGAGCTCCCCTGGGGATGCCCTTAGGGGATGCAGAGCTCAACCCTGGCAGGGCTTGGTGAAAAAGGAGCCAAGGAGGTCTGGTGCGGTTGGAACCTTCTCAGACCTTTCCTGTCCCAGAG
>NW_009935470.1:0-326 GCF_000696875.1 Nestor notabilis | reverse complement strand
GGTGGTGGTGGTGGCCCATGCGAGGGCAGCACCAGCAGCCTGCCAGGGTCCTTGCGCGGGATAAACCCAGGCTGGGACTGTGGCTGCCTGCCCTTGGTGCGGGGAGAACCGCTTTGCCCCAGCCCTTTGGTAGCGATGAGGTGAGAGGAGGACCGTAGGGACCGGCAGAGCGCAGCAGTGCCCGGTGCAGCTGGGAACGCACAGGACAGGGCAACGCGGGTGTCTCCGTGTCAGCTCCTGGGCTTCTGGAGCGTCGCAGCAGATTTGCTCCGTAACCTTGTGGAAGGCGAAGGAGAAGCCGTCCTGTCCCTGCCTGCTCCACGCAG
>NW_009935469.1:0-17295 GCF_000696875.1 Nestor notabilis | reverse complement strand
GCATCCCTTCCCTCCAGAGTACCAACCGAGCTAAAATTTCAATTAAAATTCACAGCACAGTGGCACCAACATGGCACCGAACAGACCCGGCCCAGCGGGCGAGCCCCCCCGAGTCTCTGGACGAGCGGCCCCGGTGGCGGCGGCAGTTACTTGGATCTCTGCCTCATCTTCCTCTGCTTGTGCTTCAGCCTGCGTATGTGCTTCTTACGCCACTTGGCCCTCATGGTGGTGCCGAGGTTCCGTGCTCAGTCCCAGCGGCCGGATGGCCGTGGATGGTGGCAGATGGCAGTGGGCACCCCGTGCAGTGGCGCCACGCATCTTCTTATAAATTATCTGATTTTCTAGGGAAACATCTTGCTCTTTCCTTCTCTCTTTTATCTGTCTAGTTCATCAGTCATTACTGTTTACAAATGTGAACTTCTCTCTATCATGGTAACAGTGCAGCTCTGGTTTCATGAGTTAGAGGTGTATGTAAGGGCTTCAGGGCTTTGTCAGTCGCGCATGGCATTAGGACTGGTATTTTGAACCCTAAGTGCTATTCCATGTGAGATGATTTATAAATACAGTTTAATTGTTATTGCAACATATTGTAGAAAGGTCTACAATACACCGTCTTCTTTAAAAAAGTTTCAGATTTCTTTCTTTTTTTCAACCTCCGTACATCATTACAAGCATTTTTATTCCTGTACCCATTACCTAGATCTCTTTGGGATTTTCTGCTTCAAGATTGAACTCTTATATTGAATACTTAAGCTTTGTCTTGCTTCTCTGTCGGTGTATTACACTGCATTTTTCCAGGGTGAGTTAGGTATCTTAAGTCACTTAAGTAATCCCCCTGAGGTCAATGTTCATATATTCAAAAAAACTCAGGTCTCATATAGGCATCAACATGAATCATCTAGATTTTCCAAAGTACTCCTGAAGCCAAAATTTACAATTATCTTCTCAGTGGAACTTGAGGCTTTTTGATAATCATGTGTTATCACATTTTTTAAATCACTGTTCTATACACTAGGTAACAGAGAGTATTTTTTTGTCACCCAGGTTTTGACTTATATATATATATATATGTGTGAAACAGCAGAAAATTAGTCTTGAATCATGTGCTCCATTCCCATTTTCAAACATGATAATACCATACTAGATAAATCTGACTTCAAACTAATTCTTTGGTTTTTCTTCTTCATGCATTACCACTTACATTCTGCTTTTGGTTAGGGTGCTGTGGCTCATGTTCAATCCAAGGCTAAAGCAGCCCTATCCAGTTGCCTGCAAGTTCTTTTTAACTTCAGTCCATCTAATGCCAACTGCTACTACAGTTTCCTAAGCATCCAATTCTTTCCTTAATGTTCAGCATGTCATAAATTAGTATTTATACCAGTCACCCAAAAGGAAGAATGGAGAGCTGGCAGAGACAAAACCCATCTCAGGATGCACCTGCTCCTAATGACGTTATTTTATATCAAATAAAGGAATTTGATAAGAGTGGATCCAGATCCTGGCATATTTCATTTGATTCACGTGGTTATTTGCACAATGTTTCTTTGTAAAAATCAGTTAGGGCTAGCTACAATTTAAGAACCAGAGCCAGTTGCTTTTAGGTTTAAAGAAATAAAGCACTTGTCTGTTAAATTTCAGTGGCTGCTTACTGTGAACTTTGTGTTGATCTGTCAATATATTATTCCAGGGGCTTTTCCTTAAGCCATAGCTAAGAGATTTTATTTAACAGAGCAACAAAAAACTAAGCAACCCTGATTGAGTTTGTGTAGTAAAGAGCTTGGGTTCAGATAGCTCAGCTTCAGTGAACTCAAATATTTGCTCTGATGTTACACTGCAACAAAGGACAGCAACTTCATGACGTAAATGTCATGAGGTAGTTACAAGGATGTCATTTGCTTTCCTGAAGCTGGAATCAAAATGCTCAGTGGTCCCACAGACAAAGGACATCAAATTTGCATTCTGCCAAATCTTCTCTGGAGCGTAGAGGCCAAAACAGGGTTGTGCTGGCTGAACACCAGGAGGAAACCTGTGCTTACAGGTCCAGATTCTTCAGAATTGTGTTTGGCCAGGACAGATTCTCCAAGTCACTATAGTTGGAGGAGAGAAATACAGTGTAATTTGTCATAGTTCGCCGGTTCATTTTAAGTCTTTTCATTTTCAAAATAAGAAAAATAATTATCCTATCACCTTGCATAACATTGTAGCACAAAATTTATAAACTTGTACTACAGCTAAGGGACTTAAGTTCCCATTTTGCAATGTGACCATCTAAGAACCCTTGCTTGCTTGAGTTTAAGCCTTGATTTATACCTGTATTATAAGCTGTGTCCAGTTTGCTCATTTACAAATTGGCTTTGGGAAGCCAAAAATGGTCAGAAAATGAAGAAAACCATATGGCTCCCTTGGGTACTTTTGGTAAGAGAACCTGGGATGTTACAGGGTTTTCTAAACATAGACAAACTTTGACCATATGCATTGTGGAAGACAGTATCTTCAAAGGACTGAAAGTTTATTAGCTGTCACATTATAATACCATCCTGTAAACTAGTTAAATACATTATCATCATATTTTTAGCCAAGGAAACTGAGATAAACATAAGCGGCTTATAGGCTCATGGTTTTCTACTAAAAGTGATGGAGTTCAAATCACAAAGAAGGTGAATATTTTGCCCACATTCTGTTTATTGGATGGGGGGTAGGTTTACTGTATGTTTAGGTATTGTATGTTTATGTATATTGTATATTTATTTGACTTAGGTCAAATATATACTCTGGCAATTGAAGTGACTTATACTTCAGGGCAATAGTAATATGCCTTGACTCTTTATAGCTGTGAATATCTGAAGGGTTAACTTGAAATCCAGTAAATTGTATCAATTCTTCATTGTGATGTCAAATAACACAGCAGGCAAGAATCAATACATATCAATATATTATAATGCATTTTTATAGTGAAATAATTTATTTGTCTTCTAACAGGGACAATTTCATTTTGGCAAGACAGCCAAGAATCTGCAGAATATATGCAAAGAATAACCAGTTGAAGCAATGACACTTTATTATTCTCCTCCTTCATGAGGCTTAGCGTATCTGAATGCAAGGTTTTTCTGTATCATTTATCACTGCTTAAAGCGCTGGAAATTTTGTGTAGTGACTTTGAACAGAGATACCCTCTAGTGGTTACATTTTCAGTACAAAATGGATATCATTTGCTCCTCTGAATGGAGTATTTACTTAAGAACTAAAGAGATGAAGAGAGCATTCTGTTTTTTCCTTTGCCTCTGTATCAGCAAAGGAAAATAACCTTGGGTTACTCTGAGCTCTGGCAAATTAATTGCATTCCTTCCTTTATCACTTCAAGTACAACACTGTGAGGCTTTATAGTCTCTTGGTCCTGTTCTGGACAGATATGAGAAAATTTACTCTCCTGAAATAGATTTACAACTACCTTTTGGCTTATTTTCAATGAAAATATTTTTGTTTTCATTTCCTTCAATGGTAATACAGAATAGATTGGATATAAATTATTGCAGGGAAGTTTTCTACAGTTGGAGCAAAGGGCTCACATCCAGGGCACTGGATTTTGCTCCCAAGTCTGTCACTGAATTCCACCTTTGACTAGACTTTTAAGCATTGCATTCCTCAGTTTGAAATAGGTGTAATGATTTCTTCACTTACATTATTTGGCCAAACATTAATTATGTATCTGTTAAATCTGTTAAATCTGTTAAGCTTGAGCAGAAAGTAGTATAGATCCACACCACTGCCTTTAGTGTCTATTCAGAAATGAGGCATTATGAAGAAATGTAGTCAGGGATCTTTTTCAGGATATGCATATTCTTAAAATTGTCAGAGGATCTTATCTATCTCTACTACATACATAGGTCCTTTCTTACCTGGCCAACAGAAATTATTTCAACAATATTCAGCAATACCCAAGAAAGAAAAAAGCAGTAGCAATATTTGGTGTTCAACTAACATACTAAAGAAATTGTTGCAGGAAAACTAATATCCACTGGGCATTGAAGTGGCCAATGCACCTCAATCGTCAGTGCCCTGCAGATACTGTAAGGTAGCTTGAGTAAAATAATTTTTCACTTATTTGAGTGTGCTACAAGTACCATACACATATTCATTTACAAAAGTCTACATGTTACAACTGGTTACCTTTGGTGTCTTTGTCTGTGTGTGAAAAAAATGTGAAAGCTCCTAATTTACAATTCTTGACCAGAGATATTTTCAAGCAGAGATTAGTTATTTTTATTTTCATAAATTTTAAGGGGAAGAAGTAAATTTATGGGAGAATGGAAGGAGGGAATTTTTGTGATTGGAATAGAATCAAAAATATCATCCAGACCTCTTTTACAGGACAAACAATAAAAAATATGATGATTCAGACTCTTCTCTGGGAAAGTAAACTAGAGCAGGTTATAGATTGGGTATGGATTAAGTAATAACAAAAAAACCCACCGTATGAAACTATGCTTATTTTAATAGTGTGATAACTGCATTTGGAATAATTATTTCTGAATTTTAATCTTGGCTATCCTATTGATAGGTTCATATGTGTATTTGACCTGTAACTTCATGCGTTCTACATGCACTATATGTGCCTGTTTATTGTCAAACACATTCAGTTACCTACCAAATGGAGACCTGATTATTATTAATATGATATTTAGAGATTCTTTGATATGTGCTATTATAAGTAAAAAATCTTAGTCTGTAAACAGATAAGCTCAATTCCACTTTGAAATCTCATCTACTGTTCTGCACCAGAACAGTTCACAGACACAAGATTTCAGAAAAAAGAAGGCTAATCATGGTGAAGCCCTATGCTTCGTTAGCTCACACGCTTTAAAAAAACACACAACTGAAACCAAATAAAACCCAACACACTAAATGTGTGTATTTGTATGTATATACATATATAAAGTTTACAGAAAATATATCAGGACAGATAAGTTTGCACTAGCAAACAAGAAAGACTCCGAGTTGACATGTCGAGTTTTTCATCTGTGCTTTACAAAACTATCTTCCCTGCACTTCTACCTGATATTAATACAGTCATAATATGTAGAAATGAGCAAGCATAGTTTAAGACTGGCCCATTAGGGTAAACTGTCTGGTTTATTTTTCTTCAACTACAGCAGGTACAAAACCAGAAGTTATAATTTTCAGTCAAGAGAGTGGTAACCTTCACAAGAGATCTGAGTCACCACAGATAAATCTGATGTCAGTAATTATATTGCCCTGGATGATGGAAAGTACTCTTTGCTATTTTGCAGTTGTCTGAAGGGTATCCTGCAAATTTCTGTGTTCTATATATCTTTAGCTTTTTACAGTCTTCCATTTTATTTTTCATGTCCATCAGGTTCCTGAAGAACATCAATCAGGGTGAAAACTACTTCCATTATAGCAGACCTTCCCTAGGTAAAGTACTCCAATACAAGAGTTCCTTTGCATTAATTGTGCATAAAGTGAGATTTTTTTCTTCATATTTGTATGAAATTTTTGAGCTGACATCTGCTTTATGGAGGCAATGTGGAAAGTAGGTACAGAAGGATCAGAGAATGCTATCATATGTCAGCTCCATGAGAACTAAGCCAACTGGCATAAGCCAGCATCAGTCCTGAAGCCATATGAGTATGTTGCTAAGTCTACACTAATAAGGCCTACTGAGAGACTAGAGAGTTGGCATGCAGCTTATAAACTTCCAACACATGAATCAAGTATTTTCTTCAACAGCTTAAAAGCCTCTAAACAGATAAGTCTAACCATTAAAATACTCTTCTAAGAGGAATATATGGATTTGAAACCCCAGGCAGATGTTCTGGCATAGGAAAGACAGGCTGTAGCTCTTGCTGCAAAGACTGGCATTGGGGGAGTTCCCCTGGAAGCCCTCACTTTAGCAACCTCTTCTCAGCCCCACTCTATTTATGGGTCTCAGATCTTTCCCCCTCCTAATCCAAACCTAATCTTTTGTCTAGGAAAATGTTGTCTCAGCCTTTGGTTAGCTTTAAGTTTAGGATTAGGGCTTGGGTTGAGAGAAAGCAAGCAAAGGGCTCCAGCTTGGGTAGGGGGCACAAAACAGGCTTCCAAAAGTCATTTTGCTTCACAGCCAATCCTTTCCTTTGGCATTCACTTTCCATCTCTGATCCAGCTGGAGCAGTAGGCTTCCTATTGTTCTCAACTGTAACCCTACCTCTAACCCAAACTTCAACCCTAGAGCTAAAGGTATAGTAGTTTTTCTTGGCTATCTGAGGCTTTCCACACTTACTTTGTATGAAGGGAGAGGGTAAATGGGGAGGACAGATCACACTGTGACTTGGTGACAGATGTCTCTCTCCATTCACCATAAGGGAAGTCAAGGTCCCTCATCCAGCATTTGGGATACTGTTGCAGTGCTTAACACTTAGATGTTCTGAATATTTTGCAGGCAGATAAGCCTGTTATAGGAATACAGTTACCTGGGGCCCTTATGAATTCACTCCCCAGTGTTACTGCAAGATTAATTTCAGATAGGCCACCTGAATTACATTCTTGTGACCACTGCTGGCACCCTGACATTGAAATCCATGGTTGAGATTCAGAAGTGTGGCTTTAGGGATGAAATATTCCCTGTTTCATTATGTATTCCCAGGTATGCAGTTATTAACAAGTTCTTTAATATATTAAGACCTTAATTTTGTCAGATATTATTTTGAGCTACATTTCTTCCTTTTTCCCCCTTTTTTAAATATAAGAGCATATTTCTCTTGAATCAGAGTTATTCCAAATTTCTAACAAAATTACTCCTCGCAAAAAGTTAATATGTTCTTATACCAGCCTTTTAAATATGATTCATTTAACAAATGTGGTATTAAAACTCTGACTGGGTAGTTTAATGTTGCTATTGCAGAGGAAATATTAATTACTGAGATATGCTGGGAAAAAAACCCCAAGTTTATAAAAAATGCCATTAATCGCACACTTAAAAGGTCAGCATTAATAAAAACTAACATGCAGACTTTTAAGCCACAGAGAAAATAGTGATACTTTCAGCTGTTGTTAAAATCAAATGCAAGAATAATGCATTTTATCTGAAAGATACAGTAGATTCCTCGTCCTTATGACAGAGACCTTCAGAACTTAATGTGGCTACCTCACAATTTGAATTATGAGATGATAGAGAAAAGTTACTTCATAAATTTTAGTCATTGTAGCTGCTCACCATGTAACCTTCAATGTTTCAGCAAAATAATCTATTTTCCAGGGTTATTATGAAGCTTGTTTTATTCCCAGAAAGAAATATGATTTTGGAGAAACTTTTCAGTTCTTTCAACTTCTCTTTTTTTCCCACTTGTCATCACAAAATCATCACTAGAAGACATTAATATGGTAATAGTATGGAAAATGGCAGAAACATTGTAAGTACATAACTTGCCTATTAAGAAGGAGCTCAGAATTGTTAATTATTCCCCAGTCAACATCTTTGTTAAAATTGATCTCCTCATTTTCCTACTGTCACGAAAATTTCAGGTTTACCTACCCAATCTTTCTCCTTTTATTTTATTCTGTAATGGAAACAAGCTGCTGGCTGTATATGGATGATTCTATTTATTATTGACCAGAGTAAGAATCTCGTACACTTAGTCTGTGAGTAGTCCCAGAAGTCAAAATATGAGGAGTTTAGGTATAGTAAAGATTTCCAAAGAAACGTATTCCTAAAATACTTTGGCCCTGATTCTTTATTTACATAAAGGCCCCTTTACACGTTCTGGCAGCAGAAAGGAACCATAAAGTGTATTTAAATAAAATTTATGCCCACTCAAAGTTTTTTTATGCTTCCAGAACTGCGTAAGTGAAAATCAGGTCCATCACATCAGAGGTTTTTATTTTGTTTGGGTTTGGGGTGTTTTTGTTGGTTGGTTGGATTTGGGTTTGGGTTTTGGCTGGTTTGTTGGTTTTTTTTTTTTCCCTTCTCAACTGTTACATTGTATATATGTGAAAAATAATTTCTTTGTATCTTCATAACTCCTACACTGTCCTGTACAAAGACATTAATCAATGCCAACACAAATCTAGGTTTTAAAAGGAAAATTATTTTTGGAGTTCTAATGGGGAAAATTAGGATTATTTTGTTTAAATGATAGCAAAAAATAGGTTCATTTTATGAAATGCAATCAATTAAAATTCCTTGCTTTTTTTTTTTTTTTTTCCCCATTCTGCAAAGCTGTGATGGGGCATGCTAAATATCATAAAGATTGGGTTTGGAGCAGCTTGCAAAAGGGATAGACTGAAAGATGTATGGCAGAAAACCAAATCTGTGACCATTCTTAACTGTAAAGCAGTTATAGCTGTTTCACAATGAAAAATGGAAAATGGAGTGATTTGTTTTAAGCATAGGATGGTGCAGTTCTGGTCTTGACCTTGCCCCATTTTAAATTTGTTTTTTCTTCTTTTTATGCCAAGATTCAAACGGATTCCAGCCTTTTCGTCTGCAGTGTATTTTTTCCCAGTGGAATCTGAAGGCTTTTTTTTTTTTCCTGAAGTAATTTCTCACTAAATGCAATAGGTTCCCAGTCTTTGTTGGCCTGAAATTTCCCTGTTATTGTTTGAAACCTATAGGAACTGAGACTTCAGTGCTCCTTGGTAGCATGCTTATACTTTGGGATATTACTTCAGTCAGCTCCCCAAGTATTGACAGTAAAGCAGTGGGTCCTGTTAGTAACCTTGATTTTTACCTCTCTTGTATGGAGCTCAGAATCCTGACTGCCCTCTCTCCCTTTTTTATCCACTTCTCTACTTTTTCTTTACCCTGATTGCACATTATTCCTAAGACCCTGTGGATGTACTACATAGCTGACAGACTGTTCTGGCAAGGATTCTTTTGGGACAACTAGTTGCCCATGAATATCAACCAAGTTTGGACAAAAAAAGAGTTTTCTTCAACCTCGGAAAGTGAGTACCCAGGCTTTTTAACCTGTTGGTGCCCTGTGTTCATCTATTTGACCAGCCAAGGATACAGTAAAACTCAGACTCTTCATCCCATTATACTACTTGGATTTTCTTCTGACATTATTATTAAAGTTCTCACAGCACTGAATGAAAAATAGGTGCTGCTGAATATTATGAAAAGAATGTGGAAACTTTGCCTCTTAATACAAATGATTTTTATCTTCACAGGCTTGGAGAAAAAATGCTGAAATGTCTTGGAGGAAAGCCAAATGGCAGTGTGAGGTGGAAGAAAATGATTAATAGTCAGACCAAGAGCGAAATACGCAAAGTTATTAAAAAAAAAGTAGCTTTATGTGTATATGTAAATCAGAAATATCTAAAATATAGAATAATATCCCTCTACTGCATGAAATTTTATTTTGCTTTGCTTAATATGAGACTATTTTTCTCATGTCTCCATCTGATAATTTGTACTAAATATTTCTTTACTCTGCTTGACCTCTAATTATTTCTTTAGTTTGCTTGAACTTTATTCCATTTTAATCACCAACTTGATTCAAAACCGCAATACTTTAAAAGCTATTTTACATGTGATACAGTTATCACAAATGAGTGGATAGTTCTCAGATGCTGGCTAAAAGTTCACAAGCCATATGCACCATTGCAATTCTCCCTTTGTCTGACAGAACTGATAAAGAGCTAGGATTGAGTGGCTGGGGAGCCTGGGTTCCCAAGCTGCTTTGCAAATTTCCGGAATTTAGTGAAATGTTTTACATAAGCTGGTACTGGTCTTTCTATACCTCTATACTTCCTTATGCTTTATTTTGGAAACCATTCAGCAAAAATTGGTCTAGCTTACTAAATATTACATAAGCAGGGTCTGCATACGTAAGAGTTTTGACTGATGGGTGGAAATGTTTATTGATTTTTTTTTTTTAAATTATTCTACAGATCAAAAATTGTCCCTAGGATACTTAACTCTTTTTTTTTCATTACACTTCAAAATGCTTTTCTAAATGATCTTGTATTATTTTCACTTTTGCATGGGCAAAACTGAGGCACATATAAGAAAACTAATTGCTTTCTCAGTTCCTTCAGAGCTTCAAAGACCTGCTTATTGGCACACTGCTGTGCTAAGTACTTGTCGGAGCAGAAGTGAGACACACAGCCACAAAGACAACTAATAGATTCAGCCAGACTAAGGAACACAAAGAAACTGTAGGTCTGTTGATTAACCACCCATGATGGGTGGTTTTCACTGATAGTGGCAGCCTGAGTTTTATAGATTTTGTAGGCATCACCATGCAAATTAGTTCCAAGTGTGCTGTAAATGGGAACATGCTGAAGTAATTTTGTGCATTTTTATAGAGAATACTTTCTAAATATGAAGAAAAGATGAAAGCACCTAAATGAAATGTGAAAAGGAAACAGTGAAGGTCGACCTGAGGTCACCCAGGTGGACAGTTGCAAACCCAGAGATGGCTGGGTCTGCAGATTCCCTCATTGCTTCAAAATCATCAGGCCACACTGCAGAAATCTCCTTTGACGTTCTCAGAACAAAACAGAAATAACCAACAAACCTACCAGAGCAATGTTTAGGTGATTTAAGATTTCTTTTGTTTCAGTGACAGAGAGATGCTATAGCTAATAAAGTATGAGCTATGTAAGTCTGGAAAGAGCAGAGTGAGAATCAGAATGCTGAATACTGAGAGTGAACCTAAAGCAGCCTGCTTATTCTTCAGAATTACTCATCATCAAATATTTTCTGGGTAGATATTAAAAAATAGAGCTTAAAGAAAGATATATTGTGCTGTATGCACTGCATAAGTGCAGGACTGCAAGCACGATATAAAGTAAACAAACCCCACCAAATCCAAACTAAGTCTCCTTCAAAGGCACAAAGGTAGCTGGCTTTACATTTCTAGAAGGAAACATACTTTCTTAGCACAATACATGAACTGAGCCAAAAACATACCACAGTTTTGGCAGGTTACCTTGTTTACAATGTGTTCGTTCTGATATTAAATCTGAATTATTATCACTTTATGCTAACAGTTAATATTCCTGGAAAGTGTACATAGTGTACACTGTATGCCAACAGTTAATATTCCTGGAAAGTGTACAGTAGAGCACCTTACTATTAATGAACAATAAGGACAGTGTCAAAATACTTGAGAACACAAGACTTTACAAGTCAAGGTAAAATAATAAAGATCTTATCTGAACTAAAGGTAAAATGATAAGGATCTTATCTGAACTAAAGGTAAAATAATAAGGATCTTATCTGAACTAAACAGAAGTGGATAGAGTGACTAAAACTAGCAGTTTAGACCTTAAGTCCCTCACTGTTTTTACAACTATGTCTGGCTAGCTCTCTGCAAGACAGGTTTGCATACCTAGGTACAAGTGCAGACGGGAGGGCCTGAGAATTCATGCAGATGGGACATGGATGAGGGGAGGAACTGCTGTGTGCAAGATCAAGATTGCTATCTGGCTTACTGTGCCAAACTGCTGAAACTCTGATGGATCCAGAGCTCTTTCAGCATGCTTTTGGAGACCTGAATGTGTTCATTACCTCCTACTACAAACACACCATTTTATTGGGCAAAGATCTTTAGTGATATTAAACAGAACCAGAAATCAGATCCCTTACAACAATGTTTATGTATTTCCTACAAGGCTCATTTCCCCTTGTAAAATGCACATCTCATTTTACCTGGTGAATGACATCACAAACTTTCATAAACATCTTTCTTTTACTGTAATCCAGGTGTAGTCATTCACCTGAGTCAATATATCTAACACAATTAATTGAAATAAATCTATAAATCTTGAACAGCTGCAGCTTTGGGGGAAAAAGAATGCTTTATGGACACAGATCTATTGTCACCCCCTGCACAGTCACATTTTCACCTGCACACATAAACACACAGACACTCATCATATGTGACTCTAGCCATTCTCAATAGCATTCATTCCACTTTAAACCACCTGTCAAAACAGCCATTTAATTAGGTTAAGCTGTCTGGCTTTGTGAAAAAGTTTTACTGTACTCTGTTGTCCTTGCCATAAAATTAATAGTTTGACCAACTTCTGAGGGGACAGGTTTTTGCACTTGTGAAAGTCAAATTAAAGCCACCTTTGCCAAACAGGGTAAAAAAAAAGAAAGGATCTTGGTGTCTGAAACTTTGAAAGCAACACTTCATTTATTATACTCTTTTTCTACTGTCAAAGTAAAAATTATGTAAAGAAATAGAACTGCAGCTGCAAAGAAGCTAATACTGGAACATTTAGTGCGTGTCTCCCTTGCAGCTGGTGGGGCAGTTGCAAGATGATGAAGCTGTCAAAGGACTTGCACTTTACTCCACACAACCTATTTGCTGTCCAAATCATAGAATAATTAAGGTTGGAAAGGACCATAAGATCATCTAGTTCCAAGCCCCCTGCTATGGGCAGGGACGCCTCACATTAGACCGTGTCACCCAAGACTCCATCCAGCCTGGCCTTGAACACTGACAGGGATGGAGCATTTATCACTTCTTTGGGCAACCTGTTCCAGTGCCTCACCACCTTCACAGTAAAGAACCTCTTCCTTATATCTATCCTGAACTTTCCCTCTTTAAGTTTAAACCCATAAATAAACCCATATATAAATCACTGAGGAAGAGGGAGGGGCTTTTCACTTTACTGTGATCTCTCTTTCACTGTGGTAAGTCTCATTCCTGTGGCTGTCAAGGTAACAAGCTCCCTGAATATCAGCTTAGCTGAAAACTCCGGTGATACTGATCTGTCAGAATAATCTTTTTTTATCAAGTGACAACACTCAAGCAAAGAGAGCATTTAAGAAAGAGGGAGTGGTGTTAGGCTGTGGTTACATCCTGGTAACTTCTAAGGAACACAGGCTTCTGACTGCAGAGATAGGCTTATTTCGGTGGGAGCAAAAATGTCCAGATTCCCGCATTATTGAATCTTCCTGATTTCCCTCAGGCTTGTGAAGTTCTAAAATATAATCGGAGAAAACCTTCCATTTATGATGCCGTTTAATACTGATGTCACTTGCTTATTACAGTACTATCCCAAAGGTCTATGTTGTATGTAGGCCAGGTTCTATAAACTTATTAAAAAATTAACATGATCCCTGGGGCTTTTACAATCTAATTAAGGCACAGTTAAGAAAGAGATGATCAAGTAAAGCTTACCTCATAATGCATGTGCAGGTTTTTAAATTTCATTTTAGTTTTTTTACTAACTGGTTATTTATATGCATTGACAGGTAATATTTTGGCCAATTTATTTGATTTTATAGTAACTGTGCAGTACAAAATTTATCTTATCTGAATGATACCACCTCCAGTACATTAAAAAAAAACCTTTCTTAACTTCTGGTTTGTTTTGACCACTCACAGCAATCGATCACTTGAGATAAAATGAATTAACTAGGTTTTATCAACAACAGATTTCAAATATGCAGTGCTCTCAAATGCTTAAGTCTGCATACAGAAAAGACTATCCTAAGGTGTATCTATCTTACAGCTACAATAATATATGACTTAGGTCAGGCTCCAAGTCTACCTGAAAAGCATAATTATGAAAGCTTTTAGTATAACTTCTGATTTAACTTAAATATTTTCCATTTTCAGTACAGCTGTGAAATAAGCTGTTTCTGATCGAACTTCTCCTGATTCTCTGGAAGCACTTTCACTGAGACCCTTCAGTTTTATTCTTTAATGTAAACCAGTTTCAACCAGCAGTTTGCAATATGTCTTCCAAAGTCAACCAAAACTGGTTTTGAACAAGCTGCCAACAGTTTATTCTTTCTTTTTAAAAACTAAAATGCAACATTTTTTGTTTCTGCCAGCTCTTTCTCCACAATTCCTTCTGTTTATTTTTTCTCTATTGCTGCTGTTTTCTGTAAATTTGTGTGAGATGCCACGTGTGGCTTTCTTAAAGCCTTTCTTTCTCTATGATGTTGCTCTTGCTGAGCAGAAGCTGTGGTTTACCAAGAATGCTCTCTGGAATGTGCAATCAGTTTAACTCTGCAGTTTCTATATAACTACCAGTTCTTTATCTGAAAAACAGAAAAAGTAATGCAAATAATTATTTTTCTTTTTTATGCATAATTTTCTACTTAGCTGTACCGATTTTCTGGATTCAAGTGGAGCTTTACTGCACCAAGTTGACGTCATTGCCTCTAGGCCTTTGCTTCTTTGTTTTATTTTCTGTAGAATGGTTCAACCCCTTCTGCTTTGCAGAGTATTATTTGTAGACTGCTATGCTAGGACTTCTCACTTGGTGGTTTTTTATTTGTTTCTAAGATGTTATTCAGTTTGATACAATATTTAACAGGGACTTGCAGAAAAAAAAATCTCCTAAGGTGTATACTACTGCAGCTCACCTTTGTGTCAGGCCTGGTGATCATGCATGATCCTGTAATTCTTTCTAAAATTTCATAATAATCTATCTATCTTTAGTGTTGAAGAGATTTCCTGCAGATTTTCCTGCAGCAGAATTTCCTGACAGTAGAGCCAAGAGTCCCTGACCTGACCTGCCAGCATAATGTACAGTGAATATACTGGCCACAGTGGGGATATCCTTCAACTGGCCACACTTTCTGCCTTATTCTTTCATATCGATGAGTGCAGCACCAAGATATCAGTCCAAGACCCTCAAATTGCCAGCCTGGATTCTTTTTTCTACTGTTGGAAATCAGAAAGCAACAGCTAAACTTCTATTTTCTTGCTACTCTTTTGTTGCACTCTGGTTTCAAAGTAAGCAACATATTTCTAACATTGTCTTTTGTAAGAGGTTTAATAGGTTCATCTTGCTTCTAGATGAATATTGGATTTTTTTTAGATTCTCTCCAGAAACTGAGAAATGTGCTGGAAAGAATAAACAAGACATGGATTTGTGAGGATGCTTTTCTAATAGACTCTATTCTCAGCAGCTGAATTCATCACACAGAGTGACCAAAACCCCATGTCCTAGGGGCATATGGTGTTCTGGATTCTGATGGGGACAACACATGACTTGACTTACCTAACAGTGCATGAATACAAGATAGCAATTAGATTTAATATAGCTGAATTTATGAGAGCAAGCCATCTAGCCTGTGCCTGAGCTACAAACTGAAACTCAATTTTCTTGCATCCCCTCTTTGCTTGCCCAATCAATCAGCCCAGTGGTGCATAACCTCTTTCATTTTGTAAAAATTCTGTGCTGGGTAGCAGGATGACTCAATATCTTACTCTTACTATTTTCTTATATCCTGGCAGCTTTTGCACTACAGCTGCTGAAGTTTTAATTTTGTGATGTGATTGTTAATGCTTGTTCTTCATCAAAAGTGTAATGGATGTGAACAGTAATTACATAGAGCTAAAAGGGGTTAATTGGGCACGCAAGCTTCTCTGCAGGTTGTCAGCTTGGCTGTAAACTCCAGTGACACTGCAAAAAAGCATCTTCTCAGTAAAAATACGATGTCTTTATATAACATACAAAGCACACTGACATAATTTTGACAGCTAGAGGACTATGCTAAGCTATTATTATTGCCATGTAGAATTTTTTATAAATATCTACAAAGTTTAAATTTATTTTGTTAATGGTTCTTTTTACCACAGTCAAAGACAGGTAGGAAAAAAGTTTACTTTCAGAGCACAGGACATATACTTTACAATTCAGTGAATGCAATCTAAAAAAAGACTGTATGTGTCTCTGTGTGTGTATGACAAAAAGATGGGGGCAGCAGGAGAAAAAGAGTTTCTATGATTCATTTTATTATCTGTAGATTCTTTTCTCTATCACATTTCATTCACCTCATTTTCACTTTATAGTTTTGCAGGAAAACAATGATCAGTGTCTGAAAATCATAAGCAACTGAACAAACACTAGGCAGAATCATATATACATTTTCATATCTACACGTGTAGCTTCTGCTACCTAGAAATTTGTGTGGACATTCAGCCTAAAAAAGGCTCTGTGTCTTGATAACTTTCAAGTAGTATGACTTATGGCAAAGAGGCAGATGCCAACAAGCATCCTCCCAATGCTAATAGAGTCATGCTGCAAAAGCAGCTGACAATAATGGACATTCTGTGGCACCCCTGTGAGTGAACTACTCCACAATGAAAATGAAAGACTCAGATTCTGACTGATGTTACATACAAATATAAACTTTCATGTTCCTTGTCTCTCAGGAAAAAAAGGATATATTATCTAATGATGCTTAAGGAGTGAAGTGACTTCAAGGGATAATAATGTTTCCACTTTGTAGTTGTGCAAGAAGTATGTCTATTTTATTAAGTTTATAAACAAAGCAAAATATGGATTTTTGGAAAAGAAGAGATGGGTCTGATTTCTGTATGCATATGGGTAGGCTGCTGAGTCCTGTTTGTATATTCACGTGTTCATTTTACCACCTACTGGTGGTAGTATTAGTGGTTTTGTATTATACTTTAGTTACTGGACTGCTCTTATCTCAACCTGTGGGAGTTACATTCTTTTGATACTCCTCCCCATCCTTCCGGGAGTGGGGGGAGGAAGAAGAGGGGGTGGAGTGAGCAAGCGGCTGGGCTTAAACCATGCCAGATCTTTGTGGCGCCCAACGTGGGGCATGAAGGGTTGAGATAACAACAGATCTGACCAGAGTGTGTCTAATCAGAGTTGAGATAAGCATTCATTGTTTTGGATTAATAGTCACTTGTCACAATGCTGATTTATTGTCTCTCAGAGTTGTTGCTCTTCATCTCAGAGTTTCAGCATGTTGCAATTTACTTACAGCCAGTATTTGCTGTTTTAGTGTTCATCATCTGGGGGGCCTGGGCTAAAGTTATTGTTTCACTGTACTTCATGGTAATGACTTGTAATGCAGTAGACTCATGGATCATGAAACTGGTCTGGCTTGCGTTCCCAGCGTGGTCATCACCCCTATATTTTGGGAGGTACATAATGAAATTTTTTAGCAATTATATATGGTTTTTTTTCTCCTTGGGGGGTCAACCTACAAAGAAGGCATTCCTTTACACCACCTGCTCCCCACCAGGCTATTTACAACAGCATTTGAGAGTTCTGAAAGTTTTGGATAGCCTTTGAATACCCTTGAGACCTGCCAGAAACCAACCGTATCCTGGGCTGCATCAAAAGAAGCGTGACCAGCAGGTCAAAGGAGTTGATCCTGCCCCTCTACTCTGCTCTCGTGAGACCTCACTTGGAGTATTGTGTCCAGTGCTGGTGTCCTCAACAGAAAAAGGACATGGAGCTTTTGGAGCAAGTCCAGAGGAGGGCCACGAGGATCATAAGAGAGCTAGAGCACCTCCTGTATGAAGACAAGATGAGAAAGTTGGGGCTGTTCAGCCTGGA
>NW_009935468.1:1633-2033 GCF_000696875.1 Nestor notabilis | reverse complement strand
GCTGCCGGGCTGAGGCCGTGGAACTCGTGACAGCGCTGAGCTGCTGGGCCGGAGGTGAATGGGTGATGCCCACCCTGCTCATGGGGCACCCGCGCTGAGCCCTGCCTGCTTAAAGACGGATTGAGCAACACGACCCTGTTGGGGTGCCCCCCAAATAAGAGGACCCATGTGAGGTGATGGGAAGGGTAGACCCCCCTTTTGGCGTGCCACAGCCCCCCAGCAAGCCAGGCTGGAGGGGGGTGCTGGCGGCCCATCGGGCGGCAACGCGCAGCGGGTTCAAGGGGACCCCTTCCTTGTGGGGTGATGCTCAGATGCGTGGGGGGCACATCTCTGTGCAACAGCACTTGACAGGGCAATGGGAGCCCAATGGACGTGCTGGGGAGGGGGGGAAACGCTTGGT
>NW_009935468.1:0-1622 GCF_000696875.1 Nestor notabilis | reverse complement strand
TGGCGCAGTGGGACCCTTTCTTGTGAGGAGATACTCAGGTGGGCAGACTCACACAGCGCCTGAGGTCAGGAGGGACCTCAGGAGTCACCACCCAACCCTTTGCTCAAGCAGATCCACCCAGAGCTGCCCAGGACCTTGCCCAGGTTGGCTCTCGGCTATCCCCAAGGATGGTGGCTCCACCACTGCCCTGGGCAGCCTGTGCCAGCGCTCCCCTCACAGGGAAAAACGTTTCCTGTTGGTCAGTGAGGAGCTCTGAGGTCGGTCCATGCACATTGCGCATGGTCCCAGCACCGGGCACCACTGAGCCGAGCCTGGCTCCATCCCCCTGCACCCTCCCCCCAGGACATACGCACGGTGATAGGGTCCCCTGAGCCTTCTCCGGGCCGAGCAGTCCCAGCTTCTCATAGGAGAGATGCTCCAGTCCTTCGATCTTCATAGTGGTCCTTCACTGGGCTCTCTCCAGCCTGTTCACGCCTCTCTCATACTGGGAAGCCCAGCACTGGACCCAGGAGTGGCCTCCCCAGCGCTGAGCACAGGGGAAGGATCCTCATCTTCATCCTCACCCTCCCAACGCCGCCCAGGGCATTGTTTCCCCCCTTGCCCCAGGGGCACGTTGCTGGCTCATGGTCACCAGAACCCCCAGGGTCTTCGCTGTGGCCTCCAGGATGTCCTGATCCCTGGGGTCTGTTCCTCAGCCAGGCTTTGAGCTTCCCCTTGTTGAACTTAGTGAGGTCCCTGTCAGCTGGAGGGGGCAATGGGACCCCCTTCCTAACGGGGTGATACCTGATGGGGTGATGGGACCCCATCCCTGCAGGCTGCTGCTCAGGCAGGTGAGGATCCCATCGCTGTGGGGTGGTGCTTGGTGGGATGATGGGACCTCTTCCCTTACAAGTGATGTTTCAAGGGGCAGTAGGGCCCCTTCCTTATGAGATGATGCTCAAATTGGGTGAGGAGCACTTCCAGTGGGGTGATACTTGGGAAGGGGGAGAGGTGATCAGACCCCCTTCTCTGTGGGATAATGCTTCCAGTGGGACCCCTTCCTTGTGGACAGTCAAACAAGGGAACCCATCCCTGTGGGGCGATGTTTCATGGAGCAATGGGACCCCTTTCCTTGTGGGGTGCTGCCTGATAGGGTGAGGAGACCCCTTCCCTGCAGTAGAACCCCTTCTTTGTGGGACGATACTCAAATTGAGTGAGGAACACTTCCAGTGGGGTGGTATTTGGAGGGGGAGAGGTGATGAGACCCACTTCTCTGTGGGATGGCGCTTCTGGGGCAATGGGACTCCTTTCCTTATGGGGTACAGCTTGACGGGATGATGGGACTCCTTCCCCTTCATGGTGCAGTAAGACCCTTTCCTTATGGGGTGATGCTCAGTCAAACAGGGGCACCCATCCCTGCGAGGTGATGTTTCAGTGGGGCAATGGGACCCCTTCCTTGTGGGATAATACCTGATGGGGTAATGGAACCCCTTCCCTGCAAGCTGACAGGCAGGTGAGTATCTTCTCCCTATGATGTGATGCTTGATGGGACGACGCGACCCCTTCCAAGCGATGCTCGGTGGGATGATGCGACCCCCTTCCTTTGGCGGGTGATGCTCACCCAAGCAAGAGCACCCATCCCC
>NW_009935467.1:18201-35013 GCF_000696875.1 Nestor notabilis | reverse complement strand
TTTTATTATTTAATTTGCATTTATATTTTAAACTTCCATTAACTGATATTTCACATATTCCTTTCTTGTGTCAATAATTTATAAGTGTATTTCAAAGTGTGTTTTAAAAGCAAGATAACTATACTTTGTCTTTGGTTCTTTCTTATGATTTGAATGATGCCGCTGTTCTCTGTGACCTTGTGACTTCAAAGGTCAATATTGATCAATACTGATCAACAAATTGTGGTTTTTTCCTACAATTCCCTACAAGCTGATTAGGAGACAGTTTCATTCAATAGCTGTCAGGAGCTAATGTGCTACACCTTGACTCATGCTGGTCTCCCCCTGAAAAGATTAAGAATTATAATATTATGGATCAAAGAAATATTAGTTATATTAAAATGATGCCTATTGAGGCACGATTAAAAAAAGGAGAATTACTGTCTTCTATAAAGTCAAAGATAATCTGTTCTTTTCTAAATAATCACAGCTTTTCCACTGTATTAGGTAGAGGACTTATTCCCCCCTTTGTCTAAGAATGGTAACCGCTCCACTTGCTTCAGCAGTCTCTTGTCCTTACCGAGCTGCAACATTTGTTCCTTTCCACTCTGCTCTGGAAATCTTCAAGCTCTAACTCTGATCTACCTTTCTCATTTCTCTAGGGGGGTCAAACTGGTTGACCTACCACATCACTGCCGTTATTCTATGCCAAAATATGGATTCCTTGTTTTAAGAAGTGATCGCTTCAAGAGTAGTGACGTATTCCATTACTGACCTTTACTGGATTCAAATAGGCTACTTCTGCATTGAGCAAGGGCTGAAGCTCCCACGCTCTGCTTGAGGCTAATTTCATCATACATCTACTTCCCTTATCTAAACAAGTGTCCTTTGTGTAGGGTTTAACACAGTTTACTGGTATTCCCAAGTGTTACAGAAAACACCTTTGTAGTTGAAACATTTGAGCCTAAATAGTGCTTTAAATGCAGCTCACCTCAACAGAGATGAATGATGAATTTATCTCTGTGAGGAGTCTTTAATAGACAGAGATAGTACAGGAAATAATAATTTCCCTATTTATTTCCCAGCTAAAGTTTCTCTTTTCAGATAATAGAAGATCTAGGGCATAGTTAATGAACTAATCAGCCAGAAGGCTTAAACCAGAAGTATTTATTTATTTAGAGAAGCATTTATTTACACAGTGCAATTATCCGATGGAATATATTGCTTCAAAATTTTTGGAGGCCAAAATAAAAATAGTTTTTAAAAGCTATTGGGTGAATTAATGGGAAAAAAAGGCCTCTCTTTCTCTTAAACAGTGTGATCTGCTACCATCTGAGTCAGAAAATTCCTATGCCACAGATTGCCAGCAGCTTGGAAGACATACCATACTTGGAAGAAAAGTGTCATTGCATGCTTCCTCTATTTCTTTCTTCAGCATTTGCTGTTGGCCAGTGTGGACGGGATGAGATTGACCTGTAGTCTGAATATGGCTATTTGCATGCATGGATAGATTTTTTAGAAAGACCTTACACTTCAGGGGTCAGTGAAGACACAAAAGAAATGAAGTTTTTAAAGTCATGGATGCAAGGATATGCCATGTAGTATATTGTGAAAATCCTCATCTTTCTCAAATACAAAAAGAACGCAAATTGAAGGTTAAACAAATGTAAACTACTCTTAATGTCTTTGAGGATTGTGGATAGGTAATTTTCACTTGTATCTGCACAGCATGGACCCCATGCAGCCATGACAGTTAGTAATGATTTGAATTGACCCTGCTGTACTGCCAGAATGCTAAGTATTGAGCAAGTAAACTAAAAGCCTAAGGAAACTTGGGGAATCCACAGCAATGTACCGTCTTTATGTAACCTAGATCCTGCATTCCAACTCTGACAACCCCAGTGAAGGAATGTCATTATACTTAATGTGTATTTCACCATTTTGGATTAATTAATCTTTAAATTAGGTCCTTTGACACTATTTTATATCATGAAAAATACTTGGATATCTAAAATAACTCCAGTAACCACTAATTTCCTAACTGCAGGTTAGAAGGGCAGTTTCAGATCCATTTTTTTCTTTATCCCTCTTTTCTGGTATTAATCAGCCTGTCCTTTGGCTCAACTGCATGGGCAGTAAGAGTATTGTGTTACCATTGCAAATAAATGCAGCAATCAGAAAAAAGTATCTTTTTCACCTGCATTATATAAGCTCTGTGAGACAACGACTCTTTTCTCGGTCACTTATTTCAACAACACAATGGAGCTTGACTCCCAGATGGTTGTTAAAAATTATTCCAGATGAGGAAAGTTTAATCAGTTTTTCTCTCAATTCTTCACCCTTAAGATACAGCTTTTGAAATCTGCACTATTGAGTGCAGTCATGGTACTTCACATCTTTATGTAACTCATTGTAAGGACTTGCTGGTTTATGACTTAAAAACTGTAGTAAATATCAGATTATGCACTGTGCATTCTCTAAGCCTGTGTGCCTGGTTTCAGCTGGAAAACAGTTAATTTTCTTCCTAGTAGCTGATGCAGTGCTGTGTTTCAGCTCTAGTCTGAGAATAATGCTGATAACACTCCTATGTTTTAGTTGCTCAGTAACACTTACCCTAATCAAGGACTTTCAGTTTCTTATGTTTCTGGCAGTGAGGGGCACAAGAAGACATGAGGGAGCAGAGACCGGACATCTGACAACTAAGCTAGTTGCTCAGGGACTGGGTAGGCATTGGTCACAGTGTGGTGAGCAATTGTATTGTTCATCACTGGAGGGGGTTTGTGTGCTGGTTTTTGTTGGTTTTTTGTTTGTTGTTTTATTTCTTTCTCTCTTCTTGTTGTCTCCCTTTTGATTACGGTTATTAGTAGTAGCATTATATTTTACTTCATTTCAGTTGTTAAACTGTTCTTATCTCAACCCACAGGTTTTCCTGATTCTCCCTCCACTGGGGAGAGGGAGTGAGTGGCTCTGTGGTGCTTAGTTGCTGGCTGGGTTTAAACCACAACACTCTGGAAGAGTTTCTCCATGTCTTTAACTAACCCTATTTTACCCAGGTCTCCGTTCTTCTGTCTCCAAGAAGAACCAAGTGGATTAAAAATGTGGTTTTTAAAATATGTGTCTAACCAGCTGCTGTATTATGTCTTTGTTTTTCTGAAACAGAGAGAAAAAACATTGCAGTTTGAGTGAGAGGCAAGTTATGAAATCCCTGATGTGCAACAACTGTGGTCGAGACAAGTTGAATGGTTTTTGCCTGGTCACAAGACAGATAACATAAAGGAGAAATTGCAGTGAAATTATCAGCTAGTGAAGCACAACTCTTGGCTAAGAGGAAAGACTTCTTAAATAACACTGTAGCCACCTGAGGGCTTGACTATGAAGACTAATTCTAACTGCTTCTTATTACTGTATTAAACCTATTCAGCAGCAATAGATTGTCTGACCTGCGCATGGGATTACTTTCTACTGAAGCTGCTGTATTTCAGACTCCTAAAAGCAAACCCCACTTGACATCTGGGAGAAAAGGGCAACAAGTATATTACAAAATTTAATGAATCCAATAGAAGCAAGAGTTCAACTGAAGGTGAAAAATAATCATGTTATAAATGTCAATGTGTAGCATAGGCTATTACAGTATTACTTTCCTCCTGCTTTTACTAGGATATCATTGCTGTTTTCATTTGGGTTCCACCAGTGTAAAACTGGAAAACAGCATGCTTAGGCTGCTTTAATTTATAATAGGATATAAATTATTTGGAGCTGAAATTCCATCAGTTTAATGGCACAGTGTCAAACAGTTTAAGCTCCATCCTTGAAAAATGTAGATTTTTCTAACTATGTACAAGTGTTAGTGCTTTTATTCAAGTCTGTATGTGATACTACATCACTAACCAGTATGAAGAAAGAAGCACAGTTTTCCTTGTGCTCAAAATCAAGCCCATCAATGTTACCAAACAGTTGAAATCTGGTGTACTCCATAAATCTGGTCTGATGCCCTCATGCAAGTCTAAGGCCAGTTTACCTCAGGACCACATTGCACTAAGCCCCTGAGATGGATAAACCATTGAGAAGAAAATGTGTTTCTGATTACAAATGGAAACTGTGTACACAACGCAGCTCCTGGGGGGTCTGAACTAGTATGGTCACAGAGGACAAGGCAGCACAAATAAGCCTGTATTTGACATGTTCCCATAGAAAGGAAAGGCTGAATGAATCACAGTGTTTGTATGGAAAAGCTGTGGAAAATACTGCAAGAGGGAAGGAAGCATCGCCATTCTCCCAGCCACATTCAACAGCTATTTTCATAATTGCATTTGCTGACGTCTTTAAAAATAGCTAATACTAGGCATGGCTGATCTAAATAAGAAATTATTATTTTAGCCACTAAGAATATACGTAAACATTTCCCCCTTCATGCTAAGCTTTTGCAAAACATAATCAGAAGTGTAATTTTGATAACCGATACAACTGTCTTTTGTTTGACTTGGTTTGTTGACACTCTATTTCCACTTCTAAGGTTGTGTGAGACTGAACCATTCCTGTGTCAAGTGAACTTTGCTTTGGTTTTAACAGCTTAAAGAACAGCGAATGCTGTGAACTTCGCTACAACTGCTGAAGTATCAGGCACTGATAATGTATTTTTCTTTCCCTTCATAAAGAGGACATGGTTGTTAACTGGAAGGGCTGGGTGACACAGTGAGGATGTCTTCAGTTTCTCTCCACAGCAGCAAGCAGATATCTTATTTATTCAGTTTCAGTACAGACTGAATAACGTTGAGCTTCCAGGACTGGGCAGCCCACATCTCTTCACTGTACACACCAATGATTATCACAGGAGAGGTGAGCAGAAGAACTTGTTATCATGCTAAGAGGCTTTGAGTGAAAAACCAGTCCGAAATATAATCCATTTTTAAATAGCTCCAGGGGGATATTTTATGTAGCATTAAAAAAAAGGAAAAGGATAATTAACTCCACATGCTACTCATTTTTCAGAGAGTGGCACCCAAATCACCACTTCATATGTTGTTGCACCAAGATGTAAGCCTTCATATACTTGTACAGCATTATTCAAACTTGTACAGCAGTTCAAGTAATACAAGAAGCCTACATCAGGAATTAGGGTACGAGATTTTCTGTTGATAGACTTTCTGAAACTGTCAGGAACTGCTAGAAAAATAGAAGTTAGCTGATTTTTTCAAGGGGAGCTGTAAATGGAATTGCTAACCTCCTTCTTGCACACGAGGCTCAGAAACACACGGACAAATGAACATTTGTCTATAAACAGAGTCCTTGTAAGCCTGATTGGAAGTTAAGCTAGTAATGAAAATACAGCTCATGAGCCATTTTCCTGTCTCAGTGTCTTCATAATGTTTCCTGGTTTGCATGCCACCAAGTATGGCACTGATGGCCTAATTATGGCTACTTCCTAAGTGAATTTTACATAGGCCTCTTCCCACAGTCTGTGTAACTTAATTACACTTTACTATTTGCTTTACTCCAGCCAATTTCTACACCTAGAACAGATCTAGATGGATTTTCCAACTCCTCAGGAAAAATAACTTCTGCCTTTAAAAATAATAGCTATTTTTACGATTCAAACATGTGCTGCTAAAAATACTCCAGCAAGTAGAATATTCCCTCATTGCTATGGAAGCTACAGTGCTTCTGTATCCTTAAACATGTCCCAGCTAAATGACAGCTATAATTAATTAAGGCAAAATTACATTGGGTAGGATGGTCACCTTGAGTACAATTAAAAAGAAATATTTGGATACAAAAGAAGAGTCGTGCTATCCCTGTTTTCCCAAGTTCCACTGCGAAGATAGGCTGACAGGTTAATGAAACCATTTCTAAACAGTTGTAAGAAATCAGCCCTCTGATTCAAGAATTCTGTTCCTCAGTTAACTTATTATTCAGCTACTGAAAACTTCAGTTTCCCATCTGTGAGATGACAAAATCCAGTGAGAACAATATTAAAATTTATATTTTACATAGAAAAGGCTTTCAAAGCATTCATAAAGTGGATAAAAGCAGAAGTATATCTAAAACTTTCTGGCATTTTGCATATTTAAAATATTTCAGCCTAGTTGCCAGGATTCACTGGCTTAAGAGCAAGAGGTTATATTTTATAAAAGTTATTAATATGGGTGGATAGTGCTTTAACTTTCATATAATTTGAATGGTAAGTCTCTATTATATGGGTCAGTTAATTTCAACTACAGTTCATACTGTTAAGAATGCATATTCCAAAACTGCCCACAGGTGGGAAAAACATATTCACTGTCGCTATTCTAAATGTTTCATGCTGGTAGTGTTTTTGTCCTGTATAAAGACATAAAGATCACTCTTTATGTATATGCATATGCATGCATATGAGAGCTACCAGTCAATATGGATATGAGAATAGTTTGGAATTCACAGTGAGTTTTTTTCTTTCATATACTAATTTTTGAGTAATCATACACACCTATCACCAGCATAGTGTACCTGTTACCATGCACACCTATCAACAGCAGCTCAAAAGTAGCAATAGGTACTTCTGCATGAAGGTGGACACTATTTTAAGCTTTTCACATATTGGGAAAACCCAACCACACACAGCACAAGGCAGAAAAAACCCCACCCTTTGTTTAGAGTTTCCGTACAGAGGAGTAGGTGCAGCAAGACAATTCAGGATGGTAAGTCTTGAAAGTGATGAAAGTACAATAAGAAATTTCTTTCAGAAAACTACTATAAGTTCAAAGCTTAATTCTGATCTTAAACTGCAGGGAGGCAGTGGTGGAGTGTGCCTCTCTTTGAAAGGGCAAGAGTGAGGGATTTGGGTTTGGTTTTTTACTATAGGTCTCAGAAGTGACACTCTGCTACCTTACTGCAAAAACTACCTGCCATTTCTTCTCTATCTGGATTACTAAAGCTATTCTAATTTAACTTGTAATGTGTATTATTACCATATAAACCTAACAGTGAAGATGAAGAGAGACATTTGTGTTTATACACATGAAAAAAAAAAGCCTACGGCAGACCAGGGAACTCTGACAGTTCTTCAGGCTCTCTGGATTGCAGATGCTGCTTTTGAGGAAAGGGGAATGTGCAAGGGACTACAACAGCTTCACTCACGAAGCGGTGCCTGTTGTTTATGTAAGGCACTCATTTTTTACTGCTGTGACTTGGCACCATCATGTGGCCACTTTGAGTTTGCTCAACTTAAGTAACAATTTGCATACAAAAACATTTGTAATGAATTACTTAGAATATACAAAGTATTTCAGTCTGGTTTACAAGGAGATGGTATCTTAAATATATGTTCACTCAAGTCAGAACACAATTGTCCTTTTTTCCCCCCCTGAATCTGTGCTCATTTAATCAATCACGGTTTTTCTCATGATGTCTAAATCAGAAGCTGTTAGGCCACAAAAGTTTAAGACATTTTCAGTGCTTGGTCTTGGTCCAAATTTTACCATTAGTGTACAAAAATATCATATTATAGCCAACTATCCTTTTCCTCACTACAAGAGCTTTGGAAGTTATCTGCAGGATTAAACAGGTTGGTATTTTCCGCTTCACATCAGAAATCGCAGAGGATTTAGAATTTCAGTAAATCTCACAAGCATGCTGTTTACAATAGTTGGATCAAACAGGTAGTGTACATATCAGGAGAACTGGAGTTAGCCAGGTATTCCTTTTGCAAAGTTTCAGGTTCAAAATTGGAAGTAAAATACCATGTGATGTACATCTGTATTCTGATATGCCTGGGTAAGGATTTTAGGTAGATAAAAGAAAGTATAACCAAGAGTTAGTAGGCCTGGAGGTAGAAATCTCCATACATTCCGGTTGCCTATACAGAGGCACAACTTTATGCTCACCATAAAGGACTGCTATCATTTACTTCACAGCAGAATAATGAGTTACAGCAGTGTTAATTTATAGGAATATATTTTCAGTATTTTTAAAAAAATATATACATCTAGAGTACTTTCAGTAATGAAATACAGTTCATCTTTTTCATTACAATAATACTAAATTTGGTTGTCATTTGTTTGATAAAATATGTTGTTTCAGTTTAAATATTGTATTGATACTCTTTAAAATACAAGTTATATACAGATACAAAATTACATTACAAATCTTTTGACTGCAGTCAAAAATAATCTAAATATATTGCAATAATTTGTATACCCAGATAGACGTCCTGTTTCTAGAAAGACTGCAGTAAAATCAAATGTAGTTTTTCAGATTCCTCAGGCTGATGTAATGCCCACTTCTTCTTTACATAGTGAATGTCTATCTCTCCCGACTCTTGGGCCAGCACAACGCCTAACAATCCATTTGTTTTTTCTGGTTGTCCCAGTAGACCCATCGTTACAACACTGAAAGAAAAAGAACAGGAGAGTGGATTTTAATTGAGGTGAAATTAACAGAAATTGGTGCTTTCAAATGGTGTTTTAGCAGGTTACTTATCGATAACTACATGATTCTTCTTTTCTGCTCATCACAGTGTAATATTCCTCACTATTTCAATACCCAGCATGTTCTTTAGCTTTCCACCAGTTGCAATCGTTTAATGTAAATATAACAGGCAATTCTCCCCCTGTTCACAGATTCCTGCATCAATTTCTAATCATGACTTTAAAATTATTTCCAGCTTGTAAAACTGAACTATGTTTTATGGTATTTTGCAGTACACTGCAACAACTTTTTAAATTATATTATTTTCTCCCAAAACTAGCAGAACTTTGATATGGTTTACAAGGTTAGAAGGAAAACCTTTAGTCAGAGGGATATTCACTAAGACTAACTTAAGCCTAAGGAAGACTGAGTCTCCCAGTAGGGTTCCCAGCAGGGAGAAACCAGAATCCTCATTACTCTAATTCAGAAACCTTAAATTAAACTGCTTTTCTGCATCAGTCTATAGAAGACCCAGGTCTCTACACTGACTACAGCAACAGTACTGTGCGACTACCCTGAAGTTACTCTTGGTCAATATATGCTAGCCAAGAATATTGTTTACTTTGTGACAACGAACACAATGTATTTCTTTATATTGGTAACCATACTAAATATATGCATTTTAAAATGTTGTTCGACATCTTGCCCGTTTTAGGTATTGATCCTGATCCAGTAAAGCTGTCTTTGAACTTAAACATTCAAGTGATTTTAGTGGGAACAAAATTTTTCACTTCATATAAACAGCAACTGCTCCATGTACAGACATCTGTTCCAGCTAATATTAGTATAAATAGAAGTTAGGTATAGTGTTATTATTTCTCCTTAATCACTATATAATAAATAAATAAGGATGAACTAGAATTTAGCTCACTATAGTCTCTTTCCACACCTCCAACAGTTGAAAAAAGAATACAGTTGGAAAAGTAAATTCTAATGAACATTTAATATAAAGCAAAAAACCCAAAACCCATCCAACCTCTAATCAAAATGTAGATGATATTAATATTTTGTTGAAAAGAGAGTAATATAATGTACTAACTTCTGTGGAATAGCCTGCTTTGCCACAGGCAACAAATCATTTTCCAGAAGGTCCCAAATGTAAATATTAGATGATGCATCCAAGACAAAAAACACAGCGGGTCTTGTTAAAGCCCACTGCAGGGCAATAATTGGTTGACCGTTGGTGCTGTTGTTCCACTGCATGAGGGGATACTCTGATGTCATTTGGTGTAATCGAATGCTTCCATCTGAACAGCCAACCTACATTGTAGTCAAAAAGAAAACTGCTATTTAATTCTTGAGAATTAAACCTAAATCCAGAGACAGACAGACATCTCTGCTTCCGGGTATTTTCTTATAACCTTTGTCTTGCCTAGGGTAACATTTACAAGTTTGCTCTAATCCAGATACAAAAGAAACTATTCTATGAAAACAGAATAAAACTACCCTGAGCCACCTGTACATCCACACTGGTAAAAGAAAGTTCTGACTGCACAAAGGTGACACAAAATACTTGCAAGGTAGCCAAGCACATTCAATTCATACCTTAGGCAATTCCAATGAAATCATGCAAATCATGGCAAATTTAGAAATAAAGCTTTTTTAGGAGAGGATTGAGTACAAATGTATGCAAAGATAAGCAGATGGAAAACTCTACCAAAGTTAGATTCAGCTTGCATTGAAGCAGCTTTCACAAGGGAGACAAATAAAACCAGCTGGTGTGCTAATATCAACTGTTGGAGGCATATTTGAACACACCTGACCACAGGATATGCTTCTATCAAGCGTATGCCTGATGTGGGAGGAAAGGAAAGCAGGGAATGCCCAGAACTGCCCCACAGACCTTTATTTTACAGCAATATAGATACTTTTGTCTCCAAAATCATTACGTCAATAAGAGACGTATGATGAGTAAGAAACAGCTGAGGGTTCATTAGCAGCAGAAGACATGCCTGTAATGCTGAATTTCAGTAAAAACAAAGGGTAAGTTATAAGGCTGAAGTAAGACTGCCATTTGTTTCCGTGAGCCAGGCGGTCTACCTTTTACACAAGCAAAGTTTGAACACCAGGACACACGATTTGCTGTCACAGACTGGAATTGAGGTAAATCAACCATCACATCTAGTTAAATACATCAAATTAGAAATCCTCCCTCAGTAAGTAATTAAAAATGGAAATTGCATTATAAGAAAATATTTTCATACCAAAAAGAGTGGCTTTCCAAAAGGGAAGAAATCAATTGCATTGATGCTTATTGACCTCAGTCCACTTTCCTTGGGTTTGAATAGCTTTGGAAAAACTTTTAAATCGTGTCTTGTACCATGGCATACCAGTCCCTGTGAACAACATGAAGAAAGCAAATCAAACAAAACAAAATTTGCCTTATCAGTATTACAAAAAGCTGTTAAATAATTCACAGAACAGCTACCTTGAAAGATCTTTAATAGCTAACAAATGTTAATAGCTAACAAATTTTAATAACAGTTTCAAGATACAAATTTTATATACAGTCTATGGATGAAATTCCAAGGAAATGAGGTAGCTTCCGAAGAAAAAAAAAAAAAACCAAAACCAAAGAACAATGAGATGAATTTCAACAGATTACTCACAATGTTCGTTCCGACAATGAAATTATTAGGATTAGAAGACAGAAATTTAATAGTCAGTGACCGAGGCATTCTCTGGCGCACATCCTTTGGGAAAAGGCTAGGAAAAATAAAAAAGATTGCATAAATACAGGAAGCTGTCTCCTAAAGCTATGTCAGTACACAGACAAACTCTTGATCTAAATTTCTATGACTAGCTCTAGGAAGAAGCGTATACTAAAAACCCCTAAATAATTAATGAAAATATTGTCAAATATATTTTACATTAGTTCTATGAGATACGCATGTGAAATCTAAATGCCCCTGTCTTCTTACCTGTTATTCAAGTCCATAGTTGAGCTATGTACTAACTTCACTTTTCCTCCAGGAACTAAACCTAAAATTATATAAAATAATTATTTAAACTGATTGCATTAAGTGCTATCATCAAATCAAAACTGAAACTAATAAATAAAATTCTATTTCATAATTGTTTAATGTAGATAGAGCTTTTGATATGTAAGAATCTTACATCACTGATAACTACGTACTTCAGAACTCAAATCTGAAGAGTTGTAATCTGACAGAAATCAAAGAAAGAGGACAGATAAAGAGAAACATGATTTGGTTTGGTTTTATACATATAACATCCAATTCAATGATGAAAATGCACATTTATGTCACTTGAATCTTTGACAATGAATTCTAGTAATAAGAAACTGTAATAATGCTTCCACATAAAGTTGGTCTATGTTACTTGTTACTAGAGAGTAACATTAATAATTCAAATCCTTCAAACAGAAGAATTTTTTGAAGAGGGAGAAAAAAACATTCTGAATTTTTTCAAAGAATGAAAAATGTCATTTTCTTCATTCACATAACACAGGTAACACAGGAAGAACTGAATAGACTTCACTCTACTTTTTTCATTAAAACATTTTCAAAATGGAGATACAGGCAATTACAAAAGCATTACAACAGATTTGATTAGAACTAAAGAACAGGAGGACCAAGGACATAAAAATCTCATATTCTTTGACCATTAACCCCAAATATGACATATGTCCAATTAGAACAAATCTTTTCCTCATAAATTTGGCCTTCATCTAAACTATTTTTTGCCATCACTGACTCTTCCTCTCTTCTAACTTCATAATCTCATAACTCAAACACTTTATTTACCTCTAATGTACAGTACTCACCTAAATCAGTTTGTGAACCAGCTAAATCCACTTTTTGTAATTCAACAACTACCTGGAAAGTCAATATTTCACATTAATAAGCAATAAATATTTACCAGATTTCAAAGTTTTTAACTGTTGTAATAATGCATGACATAAATCTGAAGGAACACTTAGATGGGCATGTCTAACACTGCAGTGATTACAGGTAGATTCTTTATCCCCTGTCAATGTCTGCAATGCTACAAATAGCTTCAAATGCCTGCTGGAGGTTCCCTGCTGGAAAACACAATATGGGAAATTACATTCTACACTTAATCACTAGTTGGCGTCTTATGGGTTTGGCTAGTCACGAAAAAACACCCTAAGCCCCCAAATAAGGAATTCTAATACACTTCCTGGGCTTTTAATGGAACATAAAGGGTGGATCATTTGGCCCAAATCATTTGCTACTGAACATACTTAGAGCTTTAAGGGACTTAACTAGTGATAGAGAAGGGAAATACTTCTATCTCCCTATTATTCACTGAGCCATTCAGTTCCTCAAGCAAAATCAACTCAGACGCAAACAACAGATTCAGCAGCTGGGCCAGAGCTGGATCAGAAGATGACTGCAAACTTTTGATAGAAAGAAGAGTTGTCAGGACAGTAATTAAGGGCAACAGACCTGGTGCTTTCCTTGGGTTGTTGTACTTGAAGAAATATTTTATTATTCCAACAGATGGTATTCTCTCTTTTCATACATGTATTACTTACCCAGATATTGAGGATTCCATTTTCATCCATTGAAGCTATCTGAAATGGAGGCCCTGACATTTCTATGGCAAGAAGAGTAACAATTTATATTCATACACTGACCTTCAGACTGAACAGTATCAAAGGATTTGAAACATTTCCTAGTCTAATACATTCTCTGAAATGTCTGTGATCCTCTTAGGTGCTTAAAAAGGAAGAATGTCGTAATTCTACCAAAGAAGAAATTAAATTAATTAAACTTTCTTTCCTAAGAGGTTGGTCAAAGGTTGGTCAAACAGTGGAACAGGCTTCCTAGAGAGCTGGTTGCTGTCAGTGTTTAAGAGACATTTGGATAACACCTTAACAACATGCTTTAACTTTTGGTCAGCTCTCAAGTGGTCAGGCAGTTGTGCTAGATGATCACTGTAGGTCCCTTCCAACTGAAATATTCTATTCCATATCTCTGTCTATCCTAGTATGTTCAGTTTATTCTACTAGAAATGCAGATGATCTCTGTCCGCGTTTTTAAAAATGCCAGGAGTTTACACGGACTTTGGAACAGAACTTCAGACTGCAATAGATAAAATCTTGTAAAACCTGCAATGTGCAGCACATTTCTTTGGAATGCCACAGATTTCAAAATGAAAATCTGCAATGGAAGTAATAGTATCTCCTCTAGCACACTAGAGGCATAAGAATTTATTTTCAAAGGTTGGTCATAAAAAAAAAATTAGACAAAAGGCTTTTTTAGTGCTTTCAGATGGAAGTGCTTTCAGATATAAGCAAGTTGCTCCACTGATTCAGATAGAGTTTTTTCAGACATTACAGAAGCACTAAGACTTCTATAAAGGCAGATCTGGAGTCATAACTTGTTTTATCATGGAAAGAGCAAAATATTATCTTGAAAATATACATTATAACAAGCATATACCCACATCTGACATGAAGCTGCATTGAATGAGCATTACATAAAAATGAGAGCAGAAAATAAACATGAATGTCGTATTCAACTGCTACTAAGACAACTGAAGAGTCAGAATAGAATTATAAACTGGATTTTGGCTATATTTGTTTTGCTAGATACCTGAACAAAGACTTAGATATATTGATGCTTTGAAAACCAGTTTACATACCATCCTGGTAAGAGAGGCTTGAGAGTCTATGATTCTGATCAGTGCAGAGAGAGGTTGAGACAGGTTCCACTGTTAGTATAGGAGAGGTGTGGTTTACTGAGTTTAGAATGCCATCTGTAATTAAGGATAATGAAAGTTAAACACAGTATTATTCCAACAAAACCAAAACCCTGATCACTTTTCAGCTTATGAGAGAACGACTACAGTGAAAGAATAGCAAATAATAAACTTAGGCGTTACATTTACAAAGCCTCAAACATGAAAAGAATTATGCCAATTTCAAGCTCCATAAACAGAGGTAGAAAAAAAACACTGCTTACTACAGAAAAGATAAAATTGAAGAAAAAAAAAAAAAATCACTCTTAAGAGAAAGTAACTACCCTGAATCAAACAATCTAGCCCAAGAAAGTATGTATTTACCCTTTAATAACATTTTTAAATGTGTATATGGAGCAATTACAATGTGCTTTCTTTGTCAGATACTCTTGATCTCCTAACTTGCACTGCGCACTGAACTTAATCCCATTTAAGACTAAAAGCATAAAGCTTCCTAAATATACAGCATTAAAACCTGCTTGATTATATATGCAACTGCATGGAACTGTATATACACATCTGACTACTAACCCATTGTGCAACACAAGACCAAGTATCCTTGGTCTACTGAAAAAATTAAAAGTCTAAACAGCTAACTAATGTTTACTTTTACATGGATACTGCAATTAGATCCACTTGTGAACAAAAGAGGATTTTCTGCATATGTGTGGTGTGTTTTTAAAGAAACATACTCATGTTTCCCTGTAAGTTAAATGGTAGCAGCTGCACACAGGAAAAGGAAAAATATATAAAGGACTTATTTTGCAATAATACAATTATTTTCAAAAATACTGCTATGCTTTGTTTGTCACTTCAGGATACAATATAGAACCAAGAAAAATGGGTCCAGTTTATAATTAAGACTGAGACAAATGCTGGTCCATACACCTCATTCCCAATCTCACAACATGCAACTATGTACAGTGAAAACATCAGTAAGATTAATGACTTGCTCCTCTATTGAACTGCAATGACAAACATTGGTAATAGGCATAAAAATCCATTCATTTCCATCAGATTCATGAAACTGTAAGAATCTCATACACCAATTAAAATGCACAGTGAAGTACTTCAGGTCACATCTTCCAGTGTGTCAGTTACATTCCCTAAATAAACTGCTGTAACTTTTGAATTCATCATCCATGGATTGTAAGAAAATTTACAAAAGCCTATGTTATTTTGATCACACATTCAATGATCGGAGTGTAGAAAAAGTGAAATGCAATGACAAGAAAATGTCAAAGGATGAAAAGGGTCACTCACAAGTGCTTTTGAAAGTAAACTTTCTTCTGGCTTCCCAATATGTCTACAACACTAGGTTATATCTAAACAATGCAACAAATGAATTCCAAAACATGCAACAATGCAACAAATAAATTACTTCTTGTTGCTGTGCATCTCTGCCATTATGAATGTGGAAAGAGCGTGCTATAGCTGCCAACTGGCCCCAGTGCTAGCGATTTTGTTCATGCGACAAGCTGGATGACAGAAAAATGTATGTCCAGGTTTTGCTCCAACATGCAATTTGTATTTTTAAGAATTGGTATTTTTCCTAATATCCAATCTAAACCTCCCCTCCCCTGGTGTGACTTCAGGCCATTTCCTCTAGTCCTATCACCTGTTAGTTAGGAGAAGAGACCAACATCCACCTCGCCACAACCTCCTTTTGAGTAGTTGTAGAGAGTGATAAGGTCCTCCCCTCAGACTCCTTTTCTCCAGGCTAAACAACCCCAGTTCCCTCAGCCATTCCTCATAAGACGCATGTTCTAGACCCTTCACCAGCTTCGTTGCTCTTCTTTGGACATGCTGCCATCACCTCAAAGTTTTTCTTGCAGTGAGGGGCCCAGAACTGAACACAGTATTCAAGGTGCAGCCTCATCAGCACCAAGTACAGGGGGACAATCCCTTTCCTAGTCTTGCTGGCCACACTATTTCTGATACAGGCCAGGATGGTGTTGGCCTTCCTGGCCATCTGGGCACAAGCTGGCTCATGTTCAGCTGGTTGCTGACCAACACCCCCAGGGCCTTTTCCGACAAGTAGCCTTCCAGCCACTCTTCCCAAGGCCTGTAGCATTGCATGGAGTTGTTGTGGCCCAAGTGCAGGACCCAGCACTCAGCCTTGTTGAACCTCATACCACTGGCCACAGCCCATCAATCCATCCTGTTCAGATCCCACTGCAGAGCCTTCCTACCCTCCAGAAGATCAACACTCCCACCAAACCTGGTGTCGTCTCCAAACTTACTGCCTGCAAACTTACACTGCAATGTGTAGACTTAGATACTTACCTTGCATACAACCTTACAGAAACATCAAGAATTAGGTGACAATTTGCACAACTACAAACTGCAACCTTTAAGTGACATTTGAAAAACTTGAATTTGACTTTTTTAAAATGCATCTTAATTGTGTATTTTGATGTAAAGAAATGTAGGTTATATTACGGGAGATAACATGATAAAAATTGGCTAAGCTAATGATTTTAGATGAGGTAGTAGTTGAGTAGTTCATTTTAATATTACAATGCTCCTTAGGTTCTACATTTGATCCACATCTATTCCTACTTCATGATGCATATTGAGCTGGATTACATTTCTCTAAAGCAATTACTAATTGGCAATTTTTACTACACTAAATATAATTTCTATACTGGCTGAACTAGG